>NC_134867.1:64661572-64831572 GCF_049852395.1 Peromyscus maniculatus bairdii
TATCTGTAGTCATTTACATGTTTGCAAAAGTTCAAGCATTCATTGAAATGTAACAACAGAGGCCTGAGAGATGGCTCAGTTAAGAGCCCTGGCTGCTCTCGGAAAGGACACAGGGTCAGTTCCCAGGACCCACATGACAGCTCACAGCTGTCTGTAACTCCAGTTCCAGGGGACCTAATGGCCTCCCATGACTCCCATAGGCACTAGGTACTCATGCAGTTTGCAGACATACATTCAGGCAAACACTTACACATATACAAATAAATACTTTTAAAAAAAACCTATGACATCAGAAAATAATGTCATTGGGCCTACAAGAAACTTTGTGCACTCAGTTCAAATGTCTTTATAGAGAATATGAGCTTAGACATAGAATTTTGGGGGCAGTCTTGTGACCCAAAATTGTGCTTAGTGATTGCCTTCAGGCACAAAGGTGGCCCCATAGTTTACGTCATCAACTAATGTCATAGTTACCTAGGTTGGCGTCACAATAATCTCGCTCTGTACTTCTCCAGATGTGCCACTGCTGTTAGGTGACACATGTCTCCGGATGTCTCACTGCTGTTAGGTGACACATGTCGATGTTTCGATGACTGAAGCTGGCCCACCTTGAGGGTGGTCTTCAGCCTCCCCCTCTTGAAAGCCATGTTGTGTAGAAGTGTGCATTTATTGCAGCATGCATAAGCATCTCTGATGCAACCGGAAGGTGCCAAGTCACTGTCGCAGTGCTGGTGTGTGCAGACGATGAGGTCCACAGGGTCACATCTGTCTAATAGCCTGGGCGAGAGTCCAGTAAACTCACCTTCAATGTGACTGACTATGCTGTGACCTTGGCATGTTCCCTTCATGACCTCAACCTCCTCAGGTCCTCCAGTGTGCTCCAGTCTTCCCCCATCCAGAGCTTCCATAGCTCTCCTGGGGGTGTCAGCACAGGGGCATACCACCCAGGATTCTTTCTCTTGCGTTTCTGTCATGTTGTGAGTGTCCTGCTGCTTCTGCTCACCACAGCTCAGATTGTGAGCTCGGGTCTCTGGGTCCATATTTTCCACTCAGCTCCCTCACCCTCCACCTTCCTGAGCTCAGGCAGCCCAGGCTTCTTCTGTCTTTTAAACCTCAAATGCCTTCTTTCCTCTTTCCTCGGGAAGCCTCAACTTCCTCCCTCAGGAAGGAAGCAGACCGGGGCAGGGGCGGGCATGGATATCTAGGTGGTGTTATGGCATCACTCATTCCCAGTTCCTCCACACTCACATCGTGTTTCTGTTCTACAGGAATGGAGACAAAACCATCATGTTCAGCAATGGGCAGAAAGAAATCCACACAGCCAGGTTCAAGCGGAGGGAATTCCCAGACGGCAGCACCAAGACTGTGTACTGTAATGGCTGCCAGGAGACCAAGTATGCCTCGGGGAGGGTCAGGGTCAAAGACGAGATGGGAACGGTCATCCTGGACTGGAAGTAGAGCGTCCTCCAGACTCAGTGTCGGGCACTAGGCTCCAGTGACAGTTTTGAGCAGAACAGACAACACAACTCACAATGGTAGATTCCCCCCGACAGTCCTAGAGATCGCCCACCCATCAAGAGAAGAGAGGCATCTAAAAATTGTAAAGAAAAAGACCTCTAGCCATCATCTGGGGAAAGGGGTCAGAGAAGAAGTAGCCAGGAGCGAGGCTTCCAGACTGTGTCTCCTGACAGCCTGGGCCTGGAGCAGAAGATAGAAGGGAAGCAGTCTGCGTACTGCCTTCTAATTCCTAAGAGCAGCCATTAATCACAGCCAGCCAACGCCTACCTGCTGTCTACTTCTAGCCCTCTTCAGACTCCTCATAAGTGGGATCCGGGGGGATGTATTTTCACTGGTGCTTGGTGCATTGACAGACATGATTTAACCACCTTAAAGTGTCTAGACAGAGCCTCATGTAGCATTCTATCCCACAAATTTGAACGATTATGATCTGTCATTCAACAAGGACATGAGTAAAAACACAGAAATGTACCTGGGCCTCACCTCCTCTTTGTTCCTGCGAGTCTGCCTGCTGTCTCCTCATTGTGTGGGAGCACTCTGCTGTGCCCCAGGCAAGAGAGGTTTCTCCCTAGCCGGTAGGTGGCACCTGAGTCTCAATAGACAACTGAGTGGTACAGCCATCCTCACTGTTGTCCCAGTGCAGCTGGAGTTTTCCTGCCTAGTCCACAGTCAGGACAAATCTCTCTCACCCACCGGTCCCACAGCCGCTCAGACCCAACCAAGTAAACACAGAGACTTATATTGCTTACAAACTGTATGGCCATGGCAGGCTTCTTGCTAACTGTTCTTATAGCTTAAATTAATCCATCTCCATAAATCTATACCTTGCCACGCAGCTCGTGGCTTACCCGCATCTTCACATGCTGCTTGTCATGGTGGCGGCTGGCAGTGACTCCTTCCGCCTTTCTGTTCTTTCTTTTTTCCTCTCTGTTAGTCCCGCCTATACTTCCTGCCTAACCACTGGGCAATCAATGTTTTATTTATTGACCAATCAGAGTAATTTGACATACAGACCATCCCACAGCATACTAGGCTTTGGAGTAGACAATAAGACACAATTGTTTCCGACAATGTCCCGTGCACTAGAGTCTTACATGTCTTGTGCAGGGTCTTTGCAGCTAGGGTCTGTCTCACCGGCAGTGAGCTGTGAAATCCTCATTGCCTGGATAAGCCCGGATGCTCCACGACATCTCGTACTGTTGGCCTCTGCACAGGATTCAGTTAGTAAGCAGCTGATGATACCCTTAAATTCTTTTGAAGATTGATAAGGGATGCAAGACACAGAGCTCACAGAAGCATGACTTCCATGGCCCTGTGCAGACTGTGTCTTCTGCTCTCACAAAGCTGCATGTGCCTATAGCAAAAGGCCACAGTGGGAATCAGGCTGCCGGAAGTTTCATGCCCAGCTTGGGTCAAGTCTAAGCAAAGTGTGGGCTTGGTCTGCAGAGGACAGAACAGAACTTTACAGAGTTCTGGACATGTGGGCTGAAGTTTCAGATTATTTGGTTTACCTCCTCTCCACGTACCCTCCCATTGACCCCTTGTGAACTTGACACACAAACATCATTCTTTAAGCCATAACCTTTCCTTTCTGGTCCATCCCCAAGATCACACATGAACATCAATATCACAATATAAAAATTTTATGAATCTTAAAAGTCCCAAATTCAAACACTTTAAAATTCAATCTCTTTTAAAAATTCAAAGACTTTTAAGTCTTTTAAAACCTAAAATCTCTTTCAAAATCAGTCTCTCAACTATGAGATCTTGTAAAAATCAAAAATAAGTTACATACTCCCTAACTTCAAGAGTGAAGAACCAAGGTACAGTCACAATCTGAACTAAACAAAACCAAACTCTAACAGTGTAAATAACTAACTCAATGTCCAATGTGTAGGATCCACTCAATCTTCTGGGCTCCTCCAAGGGACTTGGGTCACTTCTCTGCACCCCCTCACCCCACGGCACACACAGCTTGTCTTCTAGGCTCCAGTTGACTCCATTCCACTGCTACTGCTGTTCTTGGTGATCATCCCACGATACTGGCATCTCCAAAATGCTGGGGTCTCTGATGCAACTGGGATGTGCTTTCGCCAATAGCCTCTCATAGGCTCTCTTCATGGGGCCAAGCCTCAACTCTTTTCCATGACCCCTTCACGCCTTCAAAACCAGTACCAACTGGGCGACTCTTCCATTACCAAGTTCAGATGCCAGCTCGAGGTACAACCTTGGCCACTTCTGGAATAGAGCCTTGTGTGCTGACTCTCAGGAAAAAGTTCCCAGAATATTTTACCTCAATTATGCTGGTCTATTCTTAATCACTGCTAATTTTTCAGCTTTAGCTGACCAGCATCAAGTATCCCAGCAAAGCAAAAGTTTCACTTTAGTAGTTCTGGTATCTTGTTAATCACAGCTGACAGCTGACTGTAGTTCTGGACCAGAACTACAGAACCTTAATTCAAAATAACAAATGGCCCTGATAGAGTCTTTAAACTTCCTCTAAAACTTCACAAGCCCAACATCCTACAGCGTAGCTCACCAAGCTCTCAGTGCTGAATGGCTTTTCTAGTCCAAAGTTCCAAAGTCATTCCACACTCTTCCCGCAAACACGGTCAGGTCTGTCACAGCAATACCTCCTGGTACCAACTTGTCTTAGTCAGGATTCTATGGTTGTGATGAAACACCATGACCAAAAAGCAAGTTGGGAGGAAAGGGTTTATTTGGCTTACACTTCCACATCTGTTCATCATCATCAAAGGAAGTCAGGACAGGAACTCAAACAAGGCTGGAACCTGGAGGTAGGAGCTGATGCAGAGGCCACAGAGGGGTGCTGGCTTGCTCCCCATGATTTGCTCAGCCTGCTTTCTTACAGAACCCAGGACCACCAGCCCAGGGGTGGCCTCACCCACCATGGGCTGGGCCTTCCCCATCAATCACTAATCAAGGAAATGCCTTACAGACAGATCTTATGGAGGCATTTTCTCAGTTGAAGTTCCCTCCGTCCAGATAACTCCAGCTTGTGTCAAGTTGACATCAAACTGTCCGGGACACCAGCTTAGTGCCCTGGGGGAGCAGATGGCAGGCCCTGGAGCCAGGGTCTTGGATATTGATTCAGAGAGCCTGGAGCTGGGAGGAGATAGCTGTGGGCGCCAGCACTCGGGGTGCAGCTGTCCGCGTTGGTGGCACACCCGGATGTGCACTGTTTCCGCCATGGGAGAGCATCTCGTCTCCGAGGCTACAAGGGCCTCTGCCCCTGGAGGGCGGACCAGTGTGCTGTCTGCCTGCCCTGAGGGGAGTGCCGGCCTGTGCGCTGCCGCCTAGCTGGGACTCGCCTCCACTCCACCAGCTATTGAGAGGATGAGGAGAGAACACTGGATGACAAAGACTTGAAGAACATTCTGGAGAAAAATAATCTAAGAGATACTGGAAATTTCTCAAGCTGCTTGCTACCTTGTCCCCCCAATCCATGGTACCTAGACCCAAATACAGCTCTTAGAACAATGTCTGAATCCCCACCCCGGGAGCTGCCAATCTACCACCCCGCCTCGACCTCCCCATGCAGTGGGTATTCAGGGCCCAGGAACATAGAACGATTTCTAACGTCAGCACGGCCATGGCTCACAGACAGAGAGCATCTCCTGAACTCGAGGTTTTCAGTTTGGCCAAAGTGTGGTTCCATTAGCGTCGCCTTCCTCTACCAGCAATGCCTGCTGACTGCCCACCACCTCTATTCAAGCCCGAAACCTGGAGACAGCTGGGACTGCAAAAGAGCTTGAGCCCAGAATGGGATCAGGGTAGAGCAGGGCATGGAGCCACAGAAAGTAAAAAGGTTCCCCTACTGGGTAAAAGGAGGGGGGGAGAGAAAAGAAAAGATGATTATGGCATGGCTTTGGCTATTTTAATCCCTCAGTTCCTAAATTCATGTATAAGAACTGAGTGGTTGCCATGCCAGCTTTTCAGCACTGGAGTGTTCTGAATTTGAGCCGATGTTTGCCTTCATCGACTGTGTTAGTGTTTCGTGTTCTTCCAGCTGGAAGTGCGCCCCCTGCTGTCTCCGTCAAACCCCTCAGCTTTCCCTTGCCTGCAATGTTCATTTCCCCTTCTGAAGGACGGCTTTGCTGAGGACAGAATCCTTGCTGCATTGAGCTGTTAGCTCTTTGAACTTGTCTCCTCCCAGTCTTCTGAGAATCCTGCTGGGAGCCCCCTACCTGCAATGCGTCCTTTCTTGCTGCCTTTAAGGCTCTGTCTTTTTACTTTGACCATTTGATTACCTTGTATCTCGGTTCTCCCATTATTGATATCGTGAGCCACAGTAGATCCTCCCTTCCTTGCACTGCTTCTGTGACATGTCAATCAAGCATGGGGTGCCCCACCCCCAAGGTTGACGAATTCCCACACAGGCATGGCTTCTCTTTTTGGTGCTACTGTGAGCTGAACATTCCTGTTTGATGATGTCACATGGAGCCCCTGCTTCGCCCACTGCTTCTCAGTCTTATTTCTCTAACTGGATAATTCCAATGGCCCTGTCTTAGGACTTACTGATCTTTCTCCTGCATAATCATGCACTACTCAATTTTCCTGTAGATGCATTCCTTGGCTTCAGGACTTCTGTCTGGTTCTTTGCAATGGTTTATATTATTAATATTTAGCTTCTAATTTATATACTGCTTTCTTTTTTCTTTCTTTTTTTCTTTTTTTGGTTTTTCGAGACAGGGTTTCTCTGTGTGGCTTTGCACCCTTCCTGGATCTCGCTCTGTAGACCAGGCTGGCCTCGAACTCACAAAGATCTGCCTGCCTCTGTCTCCTGAGTGCCAGGATTAAAGGCATGTGCCACCACCGCCCAGCTACATACTGCTTTCTTAATCCCATCAGATGACTATGGTTTCTTGTTATAGCTTGTTAGACTATTGAGTTTGAAGGAGCTAACTTCTCCTTTCAGCTCTCACATGCTGGTTTTAGCCATTTGGACTCAGGTTAAGTCTGGGTAGATGGAATTGTTTCCGGGTGCAGGTCTGTGTGCATTTGGTTAGGTCTGGGTCACATGGCTGCTGTTGAGTCTATAGTAAAGACTGCTGTTCGCAGACCTGTTATGAAGATCTCTGGGGACTCTGAGTTCTGTTTGGCCACAGGATAGACTGAACTGTCTCTGGGACCATGGTCTATGGGGCTGTCACTAAAATGAGGACCATTCTATGACACTGAGATGATGCTTCAGAGTGACGGACAGGCATATGTTCAAGTGGTTCCTGAGCTGACATGCCTGCTTTCAGCTAGTTGAGAAGGACTGAAGCCAATTTATAGAAACATTCTAAGACTCCCAGGATAATAAAGTGAGAAGTCACAAAGAGGAGGCTAAGTGCCTTCCAGTCTTCAGGCACAGCTGCTCTTTGGCTTAAAAGGAAAGCTGGGACTGGAATCTTGGGCCGTTAACAGAGCTTTGGGACAGAGATTGATAAGCCTGTCCAGGGACTCAAGGTGGTGTGTCTCCTGGCAGACCCCTGGGTAGCCAGCAGGAATTAGAACTAGGCTCTAAGGTCCAGATCAGCAAACCCAACCTGGGGCCCCTGGGTGATGAGACTCTGTACAGTTCTTTGTGTAGGGCTGTCCCTGGGACAGCATGGAGGGGCTGGAGTGGAGCTGCAGGGTTCCTGCAGAGTCTGGGGGGCGGGGGGAGCCTGCAGACCTGTCCCAGAAGCACATAGATGCATCTCTCGTCAGTTGTCTGTGCTGTCAAAATTGTTCCCAAGACAGGCTGCATCCAATGCAGCCTAGAGCCAAACCAGGGCCCCTCCATCACCTGCTGTGAGGCAGAGTTTTGAAGTCCGGTTGGTTGGGTGGGTCTTCTCCGGATCCTCCTGTGAGCTGGTCAGTCTGTAGAGGCACCAGTGGACACGATCCTTGTAGACTCCCGGCAGTGATGATGGCCCCAGTCTCATGGCCAGACAGAGCTACAGACTTTGTGAAATGGGGCTTTTGGGGAGCCTGGAGTGTGAGCTCCAGTCAATAGGTCTGTCCTCTGAGCATGGGGTCTTCCCTATCACAACAGTCCTCCTGAGTCTTGGGTCTAGCAATGTCTCTCACAAGCTCCCATGTGAATGCCAGGGTCCCTCAAAAGTACTTTTGTCCACAGATGTCTAAAGAATTTTTGTTGGGGAGGGGTTATAAGCAGGGACCTATTTATTCTATTACCCTAATACACACAACATAAGCATTACCCTTGGCTCATTACTGTAATACACGTATAACTCTGGGCACTTTCACAAGGCCATGTGGTTATCACAGCTGTCTTGTGCTGGAGTGTTTTCATCACTCAAAAGGAACACCACCACCCCACTGCCCCTCGGCCCTGGGAACTCACTGTCTATGTGATGATTAACGTTGTGGCAAATTGACAGAATCAAGGAAACATCCCTCTCGGTAGCAATTTGCACAATGTCTGATTTAGGATTCAGGATCTATAAATAATTGGGTTTTCTGTAATTCACTGCACTCTAAATGACTTTATGCTGATGACGTGTGTGTGTGTGTGTGTGTGTGTGTGTGTGTATACTCAAACGTGTATAGAGGTCAGAGATCAACCTCAAGTGTTATTCCTCAGGAACTGACCACCTTAAACCCTGTTTTTTGAGACAGGCTCTCTTGAACTAAGACCTGGAGCTCACCGACTGCTCGGCTGACTGGCCAGGGAGCCGCCGTGTCTGCCGGCATGAGCCTCCCAGCGCCGGAACTGCAAGCATGTGCCACCATATCTGGCTTCTTGAGTGGGTGCTGGGGATTAGATGTGGGTTCTCAGTAAGCCATCTTTCCAGCCCCCCAAAAATAATTTTGATAAACAATGGCTGATTAAAAATAAAACATGATTCCTGGCATTTTTATACTACTTTACCTAAGAAATCCCTTTAAATATTACAATATTTCTCACGTTTTCCTCCTATTACCAAGAATAGGCAGTTTGATTATATTGGGTAGCATGTCTCTGAATTAAGAGGTGGCCACTGATATTCAGCCAAGAGACCTGAGAAACCTAACACGGGACAGAGTGATGTGATCAGTGTTTGATGGGGCCATCCTGGCAGAGCCTGTATGCTTCTGTTCACACATCTCTACCCAGTAGCAATGCTGTGTGCTAAAGGCATGAACGATATTGGTGCCTTTGGGAGAGCCTGCTCCAAGACCACCTCCAGGGCATGCAAAAAAAAAAAAAAAAAAGCCACAAATGCAGTAAGGCTAGACTTTTCTGAGGGGTAAATAAGGAAACACACACTTTCTGATGGTAACTTTCTCTTTTACTTCATCTTAAAAAAATCTTTCTGAAAATCTCTGTCTGCACACAGCTACATTCTTAGCATACATATACATATCTCTCTTTACATACATACTTCTCTCTCCTGAACATCTCTACACACAGTTACATCTCTCTTCTACACAGCTTCATCTTCCTTGTCTCCACACAGTTACAAATCTCCACACAGGTACATCTCTCTCCACACAGCCACAGCTATACACCTCATCTACACAGCTCTCTCACCACACAGCCACAATCTCTTCCTTCACCTCTCTCTCTTCTCTCTCTCTCTCTCTCTCTCTCTCTCTCTCTCTCTCATATAGTTACATCTCTTTCTTCATACTTCTTCCTCTACAGCAAAGACTCTGGACAGATATGAACCACATTTTCAGGGTCACACGGCATTTCTTGAGTAAACAAGTCATTCTCATCACACAGTTCCTCTCAGGCTAGGGATGTCACACTGACTGGCCAGTGAGTGACACGTGGCCATGCGCGTAGCCTGAGAGGCATCACAGAGAGTGACATTGAAACCCAGGACCTAAGCAATAAACAGTTAGTTGACTGAGCCTTGAGTAGTTAGGAGTATGTGCAGAAAGCCAATTGCTGCATGGAGTCTATGTCTTAATGTTATCAGCCTGACTTTGGTTCAACAGACAGACATCTGGGAACTTGTCCTTGTACAATTCATCTCCAAGGGCAACTGAGTCTATTTTGGATTTGCTCCAAGGTCTTAGCTAAATGTGTGAAAAGATGTCTTTGTAGCTGAGAATACAGTTATTTTCCCATGTCAGTCTGAGTATGAAAAATATCCTGGTATTATTTCTATTCATCAGAATTATACAGCTTAAGCAGAAATCATCTGACCATCCACAGCTATATGTGTGCCCAGTAGATGGAATATATACATGAGATAAACACACAAGCAGTGGGAGAAATACCCATAGCTGTTTTTAGGGAAGAAATGTAGTGATGCATGAGAAAAATTACAGACAGAAGCAACTGGTTTTCAGAGTCTGTGGTCCTGTAGGCCTTGCTTGATGGGGTTCCTCCGTCAGAGAGTTATTCATCTGATGGGTTGACACCTGAACTATCAATTGCCATTGACTGTATATTCCCATGGCCTCTGGCAGCACAGGATAAGGGCTTGGCCTATCATCTCCTCTGGGGTAGAAATCCTTAGTTTTCAGCTGTGTGGTGGTGGCACATGACTTTAATCCCAGGACTCAGGAAGCAGAGGAAGGTGGATGTCAGAGTTCATAGGACAATCTGGTCTATAGAGTGAGTTCCAGGACATCCAGGGCTACACAAAGAAACTCTGTCTCCAAATAAAAGGAAGGAAGGGAGGGAGGGAAGAAGGGAGGAATAAAAGAAAGAAGCAAAGAAAGAAAGAAAAGAAAAGAAATCCTCAGTTTTCAAAAGTTTCACCTCACTTCTTGATTTTAGTTTTTATCACTTGAGAGTTATTTATTCATTAGTTTCTGGAGCTCTTGAATTATTCTTTTGACATTTAATCCATTCCTGGAGGCTCCAAAAGTAGCCTCATTGAATGGAAAAATGAGAACAAAGTTGCCTACATGGTCATCTGGTGCATAGCCAGCTTCTGGAAGGATGCCCACGGGCCCCTTCATCCTGTGGGGCTGTGACTGAGCTACTGGTGTATATGGAGAGAACGCCTTGCGAGTTGTATGGCAAGCCCTCAGCTTTGGCTTGCTTTTAGCGCCTTCTCTTGTTAGAAACACGCGCTGCTTGTTGATCATTTCTCTCAGCTGGGAGGTCCGTGTGTGCTTGGGATAGACGTTGACGACTCTCTGCACAACGGGGTTGGTTTTACTGCACGTCCTGTTTGTAAACCGTATGAGAGACACATAGGGAGGGGAAGCAGGGATTGTGCAGAGCTCAAGCTGTTTGTTCCTGGGGCTCCCTGGAGAGGCCCTGTTGCACTTTTTGTCCTCTCTCCTTAGGCCGTTTAAGTGAATCAGTTCAATGACATCATGGACAAGACTTCTCTTCACAGAGACATCTGTGGAACAGTCCAGGGACAAAGCAGGGCTGTAGTTGACTTCTAGAAGCCATGGTTTCAGGTTTTCATCAATAAGGATGTCGAACCCAAAAAGCTCAAAGCAGTTGTAGGCCACAGGGACCGATGGAGCCACGGCCAGGACGGTGAGAATCACCATGTGCTTGATCTTCTGCCACAGCAGCAGGTCATCCACATCCCCATTCCGGAGGTAAGAGAAGAACCGGCTGAGGGTCCACTTGCAGCCTTGGCCCACCACCTCTTTGATCTTCTTGTACGAGGCCCCAGATTTGTTGATGCTACTGTTGGTCAGGTGGGCATAAGAGTCTTGCAAATTTTGGAGGTCAAACTTTTCAGTGGCAAACCGCACTAACCCTTCCTTGTACACATAAATAGTCAACGGCTTGAAGCCGGTGACGCAGACGTAGATGCGGAGGTCACACTTGTATCTACCCACGAGTAAAGGGTTGCAGATGTATTTCTGCACGACATACGTGCCATTGAAGTTGAGGTCTCGGATGTCACTGAAAATGACTATCCCCCTCCCACGAGACAGCTCTGCTGGCTTGCAGATCCAGTAGGAAGGCTTGGTACCCAGCACCTGCTTCTCCTTGAAGTACTCAGCTACGAACTTGGTGTAGTCATTGGGAATGATGAACGTCCGGGGTGTGAACTCGTAGAGGGACTCACCATAGAGCCTTCTCATGTAGGCCAGGTGCTTGGCCAGGCAGTCCTTCCTGGTGAGCGTGGTTGTCCCCGGGTGGTGGTTCAGTCTCTGCCAGGGCTTGACATTGACGTGCTCTACCATCCGGAAGGAGGATGCCCTCCAGTACAGATTCCAGTCCTCCACATCCTGTTGCTGCTCGTCAAATTGGTCCCACCCACGTTCCAGAAGGACACTCTGTACAACTCTGGGTGTGGTTTCGTCCACTCGGAACACCAGCGGCTTCAAGGCGGCCCCGAGGGCTTCATCTTCCTTCCCCAAAGGCTGTCTTTTCTAAACGTAGATCATGCAGACGGGGTTAAACAACAGTTTCAGATGAGAGGTGGCATGGTTTCCTCCGTCCCACCCTCTAGGCTCCTTCCTGCCGCCTCCGCAGACAAACCCACCTCCTCCCAGACCTGCTTTTCCTCTCCTTACCTGTATATTATGTCCCTCTAGTGACAGGTTAAAAATGTTCGCAGTCACACCACCCAAACTCTTGTGAGCATTCATGGTAGCTCTCCCTGTGATCAGCACTGTTGGCATAAAGAGTGACAATAATCAATAATAAAAAAATATGAATTTTTTTGTAGATATGTGAATTTAAACACAATTTTTTTTTAAAGTTGAGAGACTGAGTCAGTAAAGTGCTTGTCACATAGGAGTGAGGCCCTGAGTTTGGATTCCTGACATCCACATAAAAAGCCAAGTACTGGAGTGGAGATTGCTGGCCAGTCAACTTAGTTCTAGTTCTAGTCTGTGAGAGACCCTGTCTCAGACAATAAGGTAGGGACTGATAGAGGAAGACATCCAATATCAGCCTCTGGTGTCCTCACACCCATGAGGGTATGCCTACCTGCACAGCCTGAATGCACACAACCCCCCCCCACACAGAGAGAGAGAGAGAGAGAGAGAGAGAGAGAGAGAGAGAGAGAGAGAGAGAGAGAAGGTTGAAACAATGCTGTGTGATTCCCAAGAGTTTCCTCAGCCTGGACGTTCAAGGGCAGTAGGCCAGCTACCCAACAGTTCTCCAAGTACCCGCCTAAGCGCAGGTGGTCACTGGGCATGCTCAGGGGTCATGCACATAAGTGGTAATTTGTAGGAAACCTACCCAAAGCAAAGCAATGATAATGAGCTAGGCACTTAGGAGGCAGAGACGAGTTCCCGGCCAGCCTGGTCTACATACTGAGTTTCCCAGGCTTGCCAGGGTTGACACTTTGAGGGGAATCGAGGTCATTTTTAAGAAAGTTGTACCTGACAGTGAAGTCATGGTGTCTCTGTGACCTAGAGAGAAAGAGACAAATGGCGAAGCCTCTTGGGGGGAGAAAAACATTTAAATGCCTAATCAGGCTCTTCAAAATATCCCAGTTAAGGCCGTTTTGATATGTTTTGGGTTTTTTTGTTGTCTGGGGACAAGGTTAACATCATTTGTGTCGAGTTTATCATGAAATGACATAATTAAGTTCCTGGATGGGAATTCTGGGGTGTGGAAGAGCTTGTGATCCCTGGAAAAAAGGGGAATTTTGACAGATGACGAGAAATAGTAGGGGGCAGAAAGGAGGAAAAGGAGAAGGAAGTGAGGAGGGTGAATGATGGGGCCCCTGGGATGCTCACCCACCTTCTCTCCCAACTCAGAAACTGGGAGTTGTCCTCAATGGAATAGGGACCATGCGTCTCCAAGCAACCGTCTTCACCAGTGGGAGGCCTGCTGTCACAGGCAGCTGGTCACCGAGTCGTACTGAGGGCACTGGGTTAGGGCAGACAGGATCAACAGAGCCGCGTGCATTCCAGTGTTGCTACAGCCTGGCAGGGACAGAATAAGAGATCCACGTGGCTGTTAAAGCATTAATCCAGTTCATTGGGCCATTTTCAGGCTGCATTCAATGGTGTCAATAAGCATTTCAAGTTCTCTGTGTGTGTATGGTGTGTGTGTGGGGGGGTGTGGTGTTTGTGTGTGTGTGTGTGTGTGTGTGTGTGTGTCAGTGTGTATATGGTGTATATGTGTGTGGTGTGCATGTATATGGTGTGTGTGGAATGTGAGGGAGGGGTGTATTGGTGTGTGTGGTATGTATATGTGTATTGTATGGTGCTGAAGGGTCCCCTCCAGTGGATGGTTTCTCTGCTGGAAGGATTGAGACAGGGTTGCAGAGTGTCCCTCCAGATGTCTGGGTGTCTCTGCACGTTCCCTCACTGTCCTCTTCAGGTCTAGGGGATTAGGAAAGGCCATTTGGCTGCCTCACCCACATGGGGCCAGTTTGCTCTGTTCCTGTACCAGGCGCCCTGCCCATGATGGAGCAAACGAGAAGCCAGGAAAGAGGAGGGAAGAACACAGCTGTTACAGTCCTCGTGACTTACCAGAGTAAGGCATTCTGTACAATTTTTGCGTGTGTGTGTGTGTGTGTGTGTGTGTGTGTGTGTGTGTGTGTGTAGTCTTGAAGTGAATGCCACGTCTTCCTCAACTGCTCTCCACCTTAGATACTGAGGCTGGCTCTCTCACTGAGCCAGTGAGACTAGTTTTAGCTAGTCTGGCTAGCCAACTTGCTCCTGGGGTTCTCTGGTTCCCCTCCTACGCGCTGGGGTTACAGGTGGGTTCCGACTCAGCTTTTCCGTGGCTTCTGGGGGTCCGAACCTTGGTCCTCACACTTATGTGGCAGCACTTTCTTATCCACCGAGCCGTCTCCACAGCCCCGCACATTTCCCCATATTAACCTCGTGAGAAAGCATCCTGGGCGCAAGTCATCCGCGGGACTCTCACCCACTGCTCATGCCGACTGCATCTCCTCCGCTTTCTCACAGAGCCTCTCTCACCTAAGTCAGAAGCCGGGAGTCTGGCACCACAGCTAACCCCTAAACCCAAAGTTCAGAAGAAAATTCCTCTCCAAGACAAAGAGATGTCACAGACCTTAACATTTGCAGAATACATCCCAGACTTTCACCTCCCTCTTCAGTCATTAACAATGTGTGTGTGTGTATCTCTGTGAGTGTGGTTGTTACAATGTGGAGGGGTATCTATATGAGTGTGGTTGTTACAATGTGTGTGTGGGGTATCTATATGAGTGTGGTTGTTACAATGTGTGTGTGGGGTATCTATGTGAGTGTGGTTGTTACAATGTGGAGGGGTATCTATATGAGTGTGGTTGTTACAATGTGTGTGTGGGGTATCTATATGAGTGTGGTTGTTACAATGTGTGTGTGGGGTATCTATGTGAGTGTGGTTGTTACAATGTGTGTGGGGGGTATCTATGTGAGTGTGGTTGTTACAATGTGTGTGTGGGGTATCTGTGTGAGTGTGGTTGTTACAATGTGTGTGTGGGGTATCTATGTGAGTGTGGTTGTTACAATGTGTGTGTGGGGTATCTGTGTGAGTGTGGTTGTTACAATGTGTGTGTGGGGTATCTATGTGAGTGTGGTTGTTACAATGTGTGTGGGGGGTATCTGTGGGTGTGGTTGTTACAATGTGTGTGTGGGGTATCTATGTGAGTGTGGTTGTTACAATGTGTGTGTGGGGTATCTATGTGAGTGTGGTTGTTACAATGTGTGTGTGGGGTATCTGTGGGTGTGGTTGTTACAATGTGTGTGGGGGGTATCTATGTGAGTGTGGTTGTTACAATGTGTGTGTGGGGTATCTATGTGAGTGTGGTTGTTACAATGTGTGTGTGGGGTATCTGTGGGTGTGGTTGTTACAATGTGTGTGGGGGGTATCTGTGGGTGTGGTTGTTACAATGTGTGTGTGGGGTATCTGTGGGTGTGGTTGTTACAATGTGTGTGTGTGGTATCTGTGTGGGTGTGGTTGTTACAATGTGTGTGGGGGGTATCTGTGTGGGTGTGGTTGTTACAATGTGTGTGTGGGGTATCTGTGTGGGTGTGGTTGTTACAATGTGTGTGGGGGGGTATTTGTGTGAATGTGAGTGTGCAATGTGTGTGGTCTTGGTGTCTTGGTCTATGCCTCACACTTCTGCCCCACGCCTTCCTGCCACGCCTCCCCAACATGGTGGACTGAAATCCCTCTCAAACTGTGAGCTGCACTAAGCTTTCCTTCCCGAAGGTGTTTCTGTCAGGTGTGTTTGGTCACAGGGATGCCATTCAGCATTCTTTCAGCACTTAGCAAACGTTTGTTTGGAGTCACAGTTTCCAGCTTGCTTGGGAACTCCACTGACTCCCAATGTAGTTTTCCCACAGCTCTGATAAACTGCCAGAGCTGAACACAAAAGGCCCAATGCCTCTCTATCCACCACCTTGTGATTCCCAACTTGCATTTCTAGCAGCTTCCTCTTGGGGGAGCCAGTTAGCAGTTCTAACAGGTGTGTGACGGCAAGAGTCCTGGCTTCACGGCCAGCACACACTGCCAAGAGTTCGCTTGGCACCAAAGCTTCATATGGCCCTGTATGGGCATCCCCAGAGGCCAAGGCCAGGCCACCATACAAAAACTGCGTAAGGGACTCTAGCTATCTGCCAATGACAAGACCCAGGAAAAGAAGGGGCCCAGAGCCACCATGGTGTTTTTCTGGGGAAGTGCCTGGACAGGGATCCTCACTAAACCTTGAAGGCCCAACTCAGAACATGATGTCAACCCAGATCTTGGGGACTAACCAGTCACCTCTTACTGCCTACATGAGCAGTAATGTGGGTGCATTCCATTGTGTGACCAGGGTTCAGGTACCCTGGAAGACCAGACATGGGAAATTAGTAAGGTCGGAGTTCTCATGTCAAGAAACATACCAACCACCCCTTAACTGCATGGCAGTGAGAACCAGTAAAGGCACCGTCACCCTCAAGCATGCTGCCAACAGACAGACACCCGTTTTAAAATATGCAAAGCTTGCTCATGCCTTGCCTTCAACCACACTGATGTCACCAGAGCACAGATGTCACCTAGTGAACATCAACCCCCGATTCAGGCCCATTACTAGGTCACTGTTAAAATTACAGGTTTTATGAGCTTTTTGTATCTGGTTCAGCCCTGGCTATAAAGCATTCAAGGCTTAGGAAGGGGAAGGGCCCCTCTTTCCCAGACTTTGATGTAATCCAGGGCCGATAGAATCCCATGGAAAGAAACTCGGTGAAAAACAAGGCTTCCTGTCTCTCGGTGGGGAGGGGGGTGGGGTTGGGGGGTGGGGGGACCGGGGATCTGCAGACCAGGGTGTGTGGGGGGGGGCAGGGAGATAATACCCAGAGGCCAGAGATGCCCATAACAGCAACAGGTTCTCAGTCTTTTTTCCTCCCAAATCCGGCTGTCCAATCAGAACTCGTTCTCTCTTTGCATTCTCTCCCCTTGGCACATTCTCTGCTTAAAAGACAGGTGGGCTGTGTGACTTTCCACTTGCCCCAGGTCAAGCCCAAGTGCAAGGCCATGTGACCAAACACCGTGAACTTCAGTCATGTAGGGACTGAGAGGGGAGACAGCTGGCAGTTAAGCAGAGGGGCCCTTATAGGGGACCCCGGCACTAGATCCACAAAAGCAGCTTCCACAGCTAGAGTCTGTTTCCCTAGGGGACATCAGAGACTGAGTATGTGCAAAATACAAAACAGAAAACCCAAACCTGTGAGTTTTGTTGTTGTTGTTGTGTGTTTGTGTTTGTTTTTTAAGACAAGGTTTCTCTACGTAGCCCTGGCTGGCTGTCCTAGAACTCACTCTGTAGGCCAGTCTGGCCTCAAACTCACAGAGATCCTCCTGCCTCAGACTCCCAAGTGTCGGGATTAAAGGCCTGTACTTTTCTACCTAGAAGGCTGATTTGCACTTTGGGTATTTTTTAAAATTGAATTAGCAGCCTTTTCTGGGTTCCCGGGATCTACTGTCAGTGATCTACATGTCGTATGCCTCTTGGTTGTGTGTGGTCCTTATCTTCTAGTAGGAGCCTCCGCCGTGTCTGCTCTGGGGTCTGCTGGTCTCTGAGAACCCCGGGAACGCAATGACTACTTCACACAGCTTAGCTCAGTGAGCTTTCGCCATGTAGACATCTGGAATGTTCACCTTTCTCAAGCAGGGAGAGACTGTAGCTACAGGCCTCCAGCATCCTTTGTTAGTCCCATGACAAACACTTGGAAGACACTGTTGGAAGGACGGAGGTTTCCGTTAGCTGCTGGCTTCTGACATTCCTATCCATGGCCGGCTGGACGGCTCGTGTTGAAGGTGAGGCGGACTATCATAGCAGGGGGAGTGGGTGGCAGAACCGCCCACTCCATGGTGGCCAGGAAGCGTGAAGACGCAGAAGGACAGGGCAAGCTGTGTCTTTCAAAGACGTACACACACACACACACACACACACACACACACACACACACACACACCCCGTTGACCTGCTTCCTCCAACTAACTAAGCTCTGCCCTCCTAAGTCTCAGTTTCTCGATATTCTGTTCAAACTTTGGATCCATCAGGGATGGATGAAAACATTGACAAGGACAGCGCTAGCCTCCCCCTTCCACTCAGGAGGACCTCCTTGTCCCTATGTATCTAATTCCCCAGTAGGCCATCTCGCTCAGTCACACACCCAACATCAGCACTCATCCTGAAAACCCTGGCTGTCCAAAGGGTTTGAGTTGAACTCAGTTGACTCTCCTCGCCCCACGAGTCACCACGTAGAGGAGCGCTCCTCCTTGCCACCCCCTTATCACAGACATGAATCCTAATACCATTTGCTCCGCATGACCAGCACCCAGGGCATCCTGGAAACGCATATTTTGGGTTGAAACATGTTGGTAGGTTCGTAGCCTGGGTGGCTCAGTCTACCTCTCCTGCTGAGGCCCCTTACTCGGGTCCTGAGGTGTTGTGCAGTCCAGTGCATACTCACTGACTAGCCTCTGCCCTCTCCAGAAGGTTCTGGACTCCAGGAGTCACTTCTGCTGGTAAGTCCCCACACTCGGCCTAAAATACAGGAATGGCTTCTTGTTGGGTACAGATGCCAAGAGTGGGTGTTGGTCACCTGTGCAGCTAGGTGGATATGGGCAAGAGGACAGAAGTGCTTGTTGCTTAGCAACACACAGCCTGCTGTCCTCACAAAGGGAGGGCCTTCCCTACCTCAGAGAAGACTGGCAGCCAGGACCCCAGCGGGTGAGCGGTGAGTGCCAGAGGGGCTGCCTTATTTGTGCCCTGGGGGCGTCAGTGTGACTGCCTGGGGGCTCCGAGACCAACCTGTCCTGAGGAAGGCTACAGCCTCCTCTGGAGGTGGGACTTCTCTTCCTGGGATCTCCCAGTGCTGTGGGCTGGGGAACCATGAAAGGATTCTTGTTCACAAAGGCAGATGGGTTTCTAGAATAATCTTTAATATTCTGCTAGCTCCAGCGACACTGGCCACACCCCTCCCTCGGCTAAGGTGGTTGTTAACGACTTCCAGTGTCCATGACAGGGGCCTGAGTGCTGCCTAGGTGGTGAATCTCAACAGGAAATATTTCTTCCTGGGCCAACAAACCTTCTGATTAGCCCACTGAGTTGCCAGCCTTGTTGACTGTTAACTGTTCATGTATTTCAGATACAATAAGTCATCCCCAAGATGCTGGCTGAACTCTACCAGGAAAATGCTGTGGGGTGTTCTGTATGCTGTGAAAATGTGTTATTATGATTGATTGATAAATAAAACGCTGATTGGCCAGTAGCCAGGCAGGAAGTATAGGATAGGCAGGATAAGCAGAGAGGAGAATTCTGGGAACAGGAAGGCTGAGGCAGGAGAGACTGCCAGCCACCGCCATGGGGAAGCATGATGTAAGATACTGGTAAGCCATTTAGATAACAAGAAGCCTCCATGGCCATACAGTTTATAAGTAATATAAGTCTCTCTGTGTATTTGCTTGGGTCCAAGCAGCTGCGGGACTGGCGGGTGAGAGAGATTTGGGCCAGGCAGGACCAAGAAAACTTCAGCTATAGACAAAACGTTAAGCCAGGGCTAGTGGTATGCAACCCACAGGGCATTTTTCTTTCTTGATTATGAATTATCTTCCAGCTCTAGATGCTGGTAAATTCTATTAAAAAAAATGAAGTTTAATGAAGTTTGTGCTCCTTATGAGCATAAACGGGAAGCTGGGTTTGACATATATTCTGCTTGGATAGTGTATCCAGTCCAGGAGGTAGCAGAGGAAGGCAGTTTCTGGGCCTGGATTAGCTATTTTAGGGACTTGGAGATCCTAAATTTATTCAGCAGTTTTTAATTTTCCCCTCCATTTGAGAAGCTTCTAGAATCTGGGTTCACTCTGTGCTTAAACATCCAGGCTGAGGGAGAGGGGCCACCCAGGCTAGCGGCCATGGCCAAGAGCGTTTGAACACAGAGGCCATCTTCTGAGCATCGCATTTTCTCGGTCACCAGACTGCCTGGCTGGGAGCCGGGCGTCTCTAGATTCCTGCTGGGTTTCCTTCTGGCTCAGTTCTCTCCTGGCCTCAGTGTCCACGTGACCTCACGGAAAGGCTTGAGAGGATGTGGTACCCCAGTAACAGCCACACTGAGTCTGGACTTGTGGCTACTGAGCAGCCCCGGAAAAGCGTTGGCTTGTCCCATGGCAGGTCCAGGGTCACCTCTGCCTAGGCTGCATGGGAAGGAGGCAGTACACTCGTGGTGTGCCCATCGCTGTGGCCCAAATCCACCCTTAGTGAGTATTGTCTTCTGAACTTTTATAGCCAAGTTTTCCTGTGCAAGAAACAGAATTCCCAGGCCCACCAGGGCTCCAAGGACCCCTCCCCACCACCTCCCCAAAGATAACTCCTTGGCCCCTTAGGCCTGTTCTATGTTAATTACACGTGTCGCTCCCTTGATTAACGATTATAAAATGATCATGTTTAAGTCCGTCAACAGCCCTGAAGTCCAGAGGACAATACTCAAAAGTCCATTCTCTGCGGTCCCCATCATCCCCAACCCACAGGCGCCGTGCCTATGGTGAGCTTGGTCACCTGGCTGGGAAGCCTGTTGGGGACAGAGATGCTTTCACGTCTCACACAGCACAATAGACAGTAAATGCTCTCCGTTCCATCATCCGCATGGAGCAGTCTTGTGCTTATACAGGCTGTGAGCCTCCCTCCTCCAACCACACACAGAGGCACGAGAACCGCCCTGAGCAGTCCTGGTCAGAGCTCGGTCAGTAACTGGGTCCTGACTTTCTTTCTCTCCCTGACCTGTTTCCCTGGTTCCTCTCATTCCTCCTGACCCTCACAACCCTGCAAGGTCTGAGGATGCAGACCCCAGAGTTCTGCTTTCCTCCACTCCACCACGCGGAACTGGGCTCTTTCTGTGTGTGATCTGTCACCTCTGTGACGGGAACATCCAACATCATCATGTCTGCTGTGAATTCCAGCCTCACTCTCTATTGATAATGTCCATGCAAATATATATATATATATATATATATATATATATATATATATATAGAGAGAGAGAGAGAGAGAGAGAGAGAGAGAGTCAGCAACATATCAATTAACACGTCCAGTGCCAGGACGTCGGTATGTTACCTGAGTCAGACTCTGGGTAAGGAAGGGACAGCTCTATTCTTTGTTAGGTCAGCCTTCTGGGGATCTTGGCTCTCTTTCTCATCACCACATCCTGCAGACTCTCACTAGAGTACACACCCCAGATCTGACCACTGCCTACCTTCATCCCGCAGGGTAGGCACTGCACTCATTAATGCTCCCACGGAGCCTTCCGGACCTTCCTTCCCTTACCCTGGTGCTGACCCTCTTCTTGTCTTTCCTGTCTTATTGCTTAGTGAGACACCAGTTGCCCACGGACTCATTTCACACTGTGGAAAGGAGCAGTTTCTCCAGAGTGGAATGTTATTGCTTTGCCCGGCTTTGCTGGCTGTGTCTAAGATGCTAACTAAACACTCTTCAGGTGAAGGAAGGAAGCGCCTCATCTGTTCATGTGGCGCAGTCCTCCTGTGTGACCTGTGAGCCTGTTTTGCATTGTCTGCATTATGGATGAACTAGAAGCAAACAAAGCTTAGGTCTCAGGTGAGAGGCCCAGACAGGAAGACCTTCCTAAGCAAGAACAGCAGCGGGCGCTGGGCTTCTCATCAGCAGAGGATGAGGTCCAGGTCTCCACGTCTGCTGTCAGTGCCCCCAAACTTGCTCCTCTTACGAATGCTGTGCCATTCTCGGGATGTGACGCAGCGACTCGGGGTGTGGGGATTGTGCATGCATGAAGCACCTTTAGCTACAGGGACACGTGTGTAGTACAGGCAAATCTTTCCAGCTTCCTGTTTTAAATGTCCCCACCTCTGTCACTGATGCCCTCAAGGCACTAGCTGGGGATGAGGAAAGCTCACTGGAAGACAAAGTATTACTCTCTAAGGAATACTGTATTCTGTGTGGGAATACTAAGACATGCAGGCAATCCACAATCTTAGGCCAGGTTAGCCCACCCACACAGATGAGTTATCTGATAGCAAGCCACCCAATGCATTCATCAGGTAATGTCTGTGGTAGTTCCTCTCAGCCACTCCTGAAAAATAAAATTAGTACTGCTTGTGGCTCTGTCTCAGACCCATACCAGAGGACTCTACCATGACTGGGACCTGCTAGCAGCTCTGTGGTCTCCTCATGTTCACACACATGCATTTCCTATCTTCCTCTTTGTATTAGCGTTCTCAGGGTACACCTAAATCAAGTTCACCTCACACCTGTTCCCATGCAAGACACAACCCTGAGCCTCCAGGCTAGAGGGGATGCAAGGGTCCTTTGCCCTGTTGAATACCTTCTACATGAATTTGACGTCTTCAGAAATGGCCAAATTCCACACAGAGGTAAAAGAAAAGAAGACATGTCAAAACCACATGGGAGTCTGGGCAAAGGTGCCAGGGACTGAGAGAAAAAAAAGTGTGTGTGGAAAAAAGGCAGCTGTCACTGATAAAGCTGTTCAAGATGAGGAAGAGTGAAGAGACACGACTGGGATGATGAATGTGGATGGTGACTGTAGCGGACGGTGACTGTAGCGGATGGTGGCCGTAGGACTATATATGCTCACGTGTGGTATGTGACACTCGTGCCATGTCTGATTCCACCATAGCCATAGCATGAGCACCTGGCAGGTACTATGCATGAATTATGTTTGACTTCACCACAGTGATAGCTGAGCATCAAGCATACCGTTTGCAATCCTTCCAATGGCCTCTAACACGCACAATCCCTGACATGGCAAGTGTGTGTGTGTGTGTGTGTGTGTGTGTGTGTGTGTGTGTGTGTGTGTGTGTGTATGTGTGTGTGCGGTGTCTGTGTAGTCTGTGTCTCTGTGTGTGTGTGGTGTGTGTGTGGTATGTATGTATGTGTTTAGTGTGTGTGTGTGTGTGTGTGTGTGTGTGTGTGTGTTTGGTGTGTGTTTAGGCTAAAGGTTGACATTAGGTGATGCCAGCTGCTGTTAACCTTAGTTTCTAAGACAAGATTTTCACTGAACCCGGAGCTCCTGGGTCTGGCCAGCCAATGAGCCCGATGGATCTTTCTGCCTCTGTCCCGCCAGTGCTAGCGTTCCAAGTACACATTACCATTACCATCCTCCACCCCCTTTAACGTGTGTCAATGGTTCAGACTAGTGTTCTCATGCTTGGCCTGGAAATCTCTACTGACTGAGCCATTTCCCTGCCCCTGTACATAGCCATTGCTTTGTTTCCGTAGTACTAGGGACTGAGCTTGTGCATGCTTAGCAGGCACACCAGCACTAGGCTACAAAATTCCCAGTCCTTTGCATATACTCTTGATCTCTGTGAGTAGAAACCTGGACGGGAATTTGTTAAATTGAAAAAAAAAATACATAGAAACTACACATGGTCATCAGAATGTCCACATATTGCTGAAACAATCATGAATAACTGAGTCTATCTACTGAATGTCGCTACAGGGAACTGCTCTGCTGGTCCAGGCCGAGTTTCTGGCCGTGGCGTGGCTGCACTCACACTTCCGTTTTCATTTCTTCTTTTTCTGCCTGGCTTTTCTCTTCTGTAGCCACAGACTTGTTAGTAGTCTTGGGTTCCAGGTACTCAACAATCCCATAAGCCATCATGGTCACAGTCAAGACGCCCAAGAGAATGCCGAGCTTGGTGCTCACACACAGAAACGAGCTGTACCCGAAGGCGATGACGTACCCTAGGGACTCCCCAAGGCGGTAGTTGGCAAAGGCGGCTTCTTTGTTCCTCACAAACAGGACACCATAAAGAGCTGTGGAGCAGATGAGAGTGAAAACGCTGCATAAGACGCCAGACAAGACCCTGTGTGCAGGCGTGGGAGCCTGAGATCTGTCTGACTCCAGTGCCCATAGAAAATGCCAGGCACTGGCCTATAACCCAGTGCTGGGAGACGGGAGGGAGGAAAGCTGGGGCTTGCTAGCCAGCGGACTCAGCTGAATCAAGGAGAGACTCTGAAAAAATAAGATGGAGGGTGACTGAGACAATGCTGACCTCTGGTGCCACATGCACACATGTACATACATGCACACGCGTGCGCGCGCGCACATGTGCACACACACACACACACACACACACACACACACACACCACCCATAGACACCCACAGACGTACACAAAGACCTCAGACACGGTCCATTAAATTAATCCTGAACATAGACAAGCCTCGTCACTGCCAGTTTTCTTGAAAAAAAAATCTGGATTTTTTCTTCTTCTTAAAAAAAAAAAAGCACAGAATTATGCTGCTAAGTCAGGTGATGTCCTCTGGCAGTGGACAGTACAGGAGAGGGAACACAGGAGTCCCAGAGCAGTAGCTGCTGGACGGAGCCGGCCAGTCCTCACTCTAAAGATGAAGGAAAGCAAGGAGTTCAGTGTGTGTCGTGTGGAGTTTGTGACCCCTGGGGAAAGACCATAGAGTCAACCCAATCATAATGAAAGAGTTTATTGACTAGCTGCTAGCAGGGCAAACAGTCTCTGAGCCAAATTCGAGATTCCTGTGAGAAGAGTTGAGAGAAGAATTTTTAAAGAGGAAGAGCACGAGACCCTCCCACAGCTGTGCAAGCCAGCAAACGCTGGTCTGTTCTGCCAAGCGACGCGGCTAAGGCCACTCAATCTTCGGGTGCCCGCAGAAGCAAAGAAGCAGTTAGTCTTATAACAAGTAGATAGTCACGGCTGTACATTTGCACATTTTGGGTAGGGGGTTATTGAGTCGGGGTTATCGGGAACTTATCTTCCAGGAGCTGGAGTCAGAGACAAATGGCTGGTGGGTACCAAGATGCATGCCTGGCATACAATGGAGTTGCTTTAGCCAGTATAAGATGAGGTGGAGCTCGTCACCCATCCCCAGAACCAAAGGGTAATGAGTTACAGTCATGGAAGCCGTATTTGTCCTTCAAGGGTATGCCAGTCACTTGGGCAGTAGCAGTCTAGCAGGTGATACCCACTGCCCAGTGCTTAGAGATGGAGTCAATGCCACTCGGAAGTCCCCAGACTTTTATTACTAGCTCTGTGGCTTCTATTTTTATTTTGGTTTTTTGTTTGTTTGTTTGTTTTTGTTTAAGACAGGGCTTCTTTGTATAGCCTTGGCTGTCCTAAAACTTGTTTTGTAGACCAGGCTGACCTTGACCTCACAGAGATCTGCTTGCCCCTGCCTCCTGAGTGCTGGGATTAAAGGCAAGCGCCACCATGCTGGGCACGACTTCTCTTTTTTAATGTCCTCAGCAGTCTTGATTTTTTTTTTTTTCATTTTAAATTGACACAGAGCGCCTATGTGTGTGTATACATGTGTGTATTCCTGAGACCTCCTGAGTGGAAGAGCCTGGCAGAGAGATGGCAAGAGAATCCATGTTTGCCGTAATCCCCAGCCAAGGGTATTTTTTGTGGGTTACAGAAAACTCGAAACTCGCACAGCCTGATGCTTCTCTGCTTCTGAACAAGCGAGTCACTTTTGCTTCCGGTGCTGGGCAGGGCGTTTTTTGACAGATCTGGAAGAGAGCAGCAAGGATCCCATTGCAGGACATGGCTGAGTGGCAGGTGCATCTGGGAGGGGGTGGATGAGAAGAGAGCAGGCCCTGGTGGTTTTCTGTGGTCTGTCCACACCCCGGATTGCTGTGCCAGCTCCTACTTACACACTCTCCCCCTTCACCAAGACCACCCTTAGCCCCTACACCATCCCTAGAAATCCTGTTTGACTTCCCACCATGGTCCAGGGTGGAGGACCCTAAGACAGAGGACCCAGGATAAAGAATGCCATGAGGGAAAGCCCTGGAATAGATGGGGTCCCCAGAATGAAGGATCTTGGGTAGAAAGGCCCAACATGGAGGATCCTAGGATGGAGGACCCAGGATAGAGATGTTCTATATGGAGGACCCCAGGGAGGGAAAGTCAGAACTCCAGAACTGATAACCAAGGCTGATCCGTCTGGCAACTGGACCAGCGGAAGTGGCCCTGTCCCTTCCTCTCTGCCAACACAGTTCCCTCAGAAGCTACGTTCCAGACAGCCGAGAAGCTAAGGATTTGGGTGTGTAGCCTGAACTGCCTTTTCAGAAGAATCAGGCACCTGGGCAGAGCAAACCCCCTCCCTCCAGGAACGCCTGTTAATCAACCCAGCCCTGAGGGCGAGGTGTCCACGCAAGCTATCACTAGACAGAGAAGGGAGGGGACGAGGTATCCATTTGTCCACACTGGTAACAACTAGACAGACAAGCCAAGGGAAGGCACATGAGAAAATAGGTGTCCATACCAGCAACAATATCCAGATGGATGGGTGAGGGGGCATGGCAAGCAGGTGACCACCCCTGTACTAACTACACAGACATGGATGCCAAGTGCAGGGTAACACCCAACACAGGGTCTCAGAGCAGGAAACAGAGGCTTATGGTAAACTGGGACCCCAGGGCATCTGCCCTTTGCGAGCCACAGGGAGCCCATGTCCTGATGGCAGCCATCTTCCCCTGGTTATAAAACCCAGGGACCGGACTCTGGCTGGGTGCAGACTTGGTGCAGTCTATGTAGCTTGTCTGGATACATAAGACTATTGTGAATTAACCTGTTTGTTACAAAGAAATCTGTTTTGCCCTCAGCATCATCAGCCTGACCTGTCTGCCTCATCTATTCGGGGGCACTCGAGGCTAACGTGACTCAGACGGAGTCCTTAGTCTGAGGTGATGTGAGGAGCAAACAGGCATCTCATCTGTCGCAAAGACAGGTTAAACAAACAGGGCACTCAGAAGTCAGAGTCCGTGCACCCGTGAACTGGAAAGCGAGCCCCTTCAGCAGCTAACAGGGCTAACAGATGAGCGTTCTGTGTCTTGAATGCAGCACAGTGGCATGTGAGGGTTGCTATAGCAACTGCACCCGCCCTCCTCCCTCAGCTGTCAGAGAGGAAGAGCAGCTGAGGCACAGATTCACTGCTGGGAGGTGGAAACTCAGAAGCCCTCGGGGTACCCAGCCCCAGCCAGAGGAGCAAGTGTCTGAGCCCTACAACACACTACTAAACTGAGGAGTTTGAAAGATGCTGACTCAAACAGTGGGGGGCTGAGCTCATTCATTTCTCTGAATTAGATGAGAACATACCACCACGTCTGTCCTTTGTGTGTCTATGTGCATGTGTGTACAATTGGGGGCCAGAGGAGAACACTGAGCATCCTGCTCTGTCACCCTCACCTTATTCCCTGAAGATGGGGTATAGTCAGAAAGTTTCTCCCATCCTGCCAAGCCCCCCCCCCTTCACAGTCCTACAGCCCGCTTATAAAATAACCATGCAGAAGCTTATATTAATTATAACTGCTCGGCCATTAGCTCAGGCTTATTACTGACTGGCTCTTATACTTAAATTAACCCATAATTCTTATCGGTGTTTAGCCACATGGCTTGGTACCTTTTCTCAGTTCTGTCTTGTCATCTTGCTTTCTCTGTGTCTGGCTGGCAAGTCCTGACTCTTCCTCTTCCTCTTCCCAGAATTCTCCTTGTCTGCTTATCCCAACCTATACTTCCTGCCTGGCTACCGGCCAATCAGCATTTTATTTATCAACCAATCAGAGCAACACATATTCACAGCATACAGAATGCCATCCCACAGCAACAGGGTCTCTCACTATAACTGGAGCTTTCTGTTTCTCTGCTCGACTGCCTGGCCAGCAAGTCTCAGCAAATCTCCTGCCTCGGTTCCCCAGCACTGGTTCCATCCTGAGGATCTAAACTGAGATCACCACATTGTTCACGTTCTGACCCACTCTGCATTTCCCAAGCCCCACACAGTACTGCTTGTGAGGTGTGGCCAAAGCTACATGCAATTTGTCGCGTCGAAAAGGGGCAGACAACCATCTGGATGACGTGTGGGTGTGCTGTGGTGTGGGGAGCTGGGTGGAACTAGCTGCAGGGACGCAGCGCTAAAGCGACACTCCTCACTGGGGTGGCCGCCAGCACACACTTTCAAAGAAACCAGTTTGTCTTTTAACAACAACAAACACACTCTTACCTATACAAAGAAGGTTGAAATTGTTTCATTTTTAAAGTGTCCCTTATTCAATGGAGTCATTGTTCAAGTCACTCACTGGACTTGAGTGCTCATGATATATAGATTGGGTCTTAGGTGATTTGAACAGTTTAACAAAGGTGCCTTTGTGAGTGGTTTATGTCCAAATAAAGAAAAGGAGAGTGAAAGTGATTATCTATGTATTCCAGAGAGAAAGAAAACAAAATGTTTTTACTGTGAAAACTTTAAACCTCTGCAGTTCTGGAGGATGGGATAAAGCAGGCTGTCTGTCCGGGTGCCTTCTCTGCTTTGGTAAATGCTTTTGAGAATTCAGTGAGTTAGGAAGGTTGTCAGCATGCAGAGGATGGGACTCCGTGCGTGTTTCAGTGAACTCTCGGGCCTGGGTGCGAGTGCAGGGCTGGATGCCGTTTCTCTCTGGCACTGGCTGGATAGACTGTCTAAGATCCCTAGCTGATCTGCCATGTCACTGCTTTATAATTCTGGACTTCCAAGAAGAGCTAAAGTGAGTTTCTGATTACCCTGCCCCCACCCTCCCCACAAACACACACACACACAATGAACCCATATATTCCTAAGAACAGGAGTGCACCCCAGCCCATGAAAAGTCCAGCTGTTTGTTCCTAGTTACTGACTTTGGTCAAAAACGAACAAACAAAAAACTAGAGGAAGGCACCAGCCGCACACACACATTTGTCACTTGGGCTCCACTGAAGCCAGCTGAACTAGACCCCTATATCCAGCTGTGTGAGGTTTCTCTAAGGCATTTTTTTCCATCTCTTGTAAACAGACATCACATGGGGATGACAGCCAGGACAGCTCTGGAGGATGCGGTCCACCATCTGCAGCAACATGCTGTGATCTCATACAAATACAGAAGAAGTGGCCAGGTCTCCCATCCCTGGAAACCCTGGCCTCAAGCTACTGTGGGTTTTCTTTAACCAGTGTCTAAGCCTGAATGTGTCCTGAGTGTAGGCGGAACGGCACTGTAGTGGGAAAGAGGTAACTTCTGAACCATATCCATCTCAGGGCTCCCTCAGGCCTGGCTCACCCAGACCTTCCAGACTCCAGACACAGAGCCTGCCCTTCCCTGATTGTTAGCACAATCCAGGCCATTAGGTATTTGTGGGAGACTTAGGGCTGAGGGTTCTGACCTTGGCCTCATTACAACATAACCATCACCCAAATGCACATCCGGTCACGTATCCTGCACCAATGTCAATATCCACACAACATCCTGCCTTCTTCTCTGTGGGAGACTGGCTCCCACATTTATTTACCTCAGGGATTCTTGAGGAGTAAGGGATAAAAGATTTAGATAGAAATATAGAGGAGAGAGACAGAAGCACAGGATAGCCTCGGGAGGGCGGGAGGGCCTGGGTCAAAACCCACCAGCCCCTTCTGTCTCTGCTAAAGGGCTTTGTAAGAAATGTCAAGGGGTAGAGCAAAGACCACCACCACCACCACCACCACCACCACCACCACCACCACCACCACCACCACCACCACCTCCACCACCTTCACCTCCTCCACCACCACCACCCGCCCAGTGCAGCCAAATGTAGACCATCCCAGACACCTGGTAACCATGCAGGTGGTCAAGCCATCCCCTAATGCAGCTCTGCTAGATAAAGCAAGCTGAGATCTCACTAGGAAACCTCTGTGGGCTCCCACACTTCTCATCCTAGTGCCCTTCCTTTGAAAGTCCTCTCAGATGCTCTCTGGGTAGACTCAAGAGCTTCCAACAGATCCAGTGCCAATACCCTGGCATTTCTGCCACTTTGCCATACCACTGACTCTCTTGGAGTCTCTCTGGTGCAGCCCCTGGGCCTGGTGTCTCTACTCCACAGACCACGGGGACAGCGGCATTCCAGAGCTATGCGGTCCTCCTGTCTAGCCATGGCCCTCACTTGCTGGTCTTGCTGATCTCCTGATCATGCACTCTAACTGGGGAAGGTCTTTCACAGGTGGCTTCTACCATGGCTTCTTCATAAGTTATTTCAACTTTCTACCACTAGTCAGTTCTCCAAGATCAAGGGGTCACGTTCCCCATCTCTGGCTCTGTGGGTGAGGGGGGCATTGGACCTTCTCCCCTCCATTTCAGATGCTGACTGTCTATCAGGGGTATTCATCTCTGTCCATAGGCATATTCCTCCTCTATGTCCCTTTCTCCACCTCCTATGGCCTCATGTCCACAGGACACAGGGTGGTAGATGTACTAGTGTTCTGTGGCCCCTATCTGGATTCTCTATAGATCCTCCTTGCCATCACTTCCTCTGGTTCCTCATCTGTGCACAACTGTGAGCAACTCCAGGAGACCACATTGCTGCATGGAGCCCCTGGCCTCACCAGACCCTCCTTCTGCATCATGCATGCTCTGAGATAAGAACACACTTCAAACCTACAGCATGGTCCTTGAGACCTATCTGTTTCTCACCTCCCTTGGTTCCATGGTTGCCTTCTAATGGGGACTTCGACTAGACACACCCAGAAAGCTTGGATTCCACCTTAATGGCTGCCTTCCGGCCTTGCTACCCTCAAGACAGCTGACTGAGGGAGACTGAGGCACCGTGAGCCTGTGCTGGGTACTCACCATTGTTCTGTGTCTGCCAGACTGCATCTGCCATCCCCCACAGGCCAGGGATGATAAAGAAGACAGGTAGATGGGCCGGGTTTGGGTGCCACAGGAGGAGGGTGATAAAGCAGGAGAAGTGGATGACGGCACCTGGTCGGAGGAAACAAGACAGGACAGTGGGTGGCGTCGCCTCTGCTTCTGGTGGCCAGGGCCTCACGCAGCCTGGGTTGGGGACCATCTGTACCCATGTGCTTCCTCCAGACTTTCTAATGCTTTCCTGCAGTGCACAGACAAAAGGTGATGCAGAAAAAACACAGGTGTGTGAGTGTGTGGCTGACTCCAAAAGGGGGGCCCTCTGGACCATGAGGACCTACAGGACCCACAGTCTTATGGGGCTCTGGGCTGTGGAACCCTAGCCTGTAGCTGGGGGACCAGTAAGTTGTCTCCCAACAGTGTGAGCTAGGCTTCTAAAGAGTATGGGGTGGAGGAGGGGAGACCAGGAGAACCCTGAACAGTGATATCTGGGCTTGTTCCTTGGGGCATGACTTCTGTGCAGACCTCTGTGAGGCAGAACATGTACTTCCTTGTTGTGCGATAGAATATCGGTTTAACTATGTAAAGGTGTATTGCATTTGTTTATGCTGCATTTGTTTAACTATGTAAAGATGTGTTGCTGATTTACCTTGCCTGCCTAAGGCACATGATTGGTCTAATAAAAAGCTGAATGGCCAAGAGCAAGGCTGAAGAGGGATAGGCAGGGCTGGTGGGAAAGAGAAAAGAGGAGCTGGCCAGATGGTCAGCTGGGGGCCAGACAGTCAGACATGGAGGAAGCAGGAAAGTAGGACATACAGAATGAAAGACAGGTGAAAAGCTCTGAGGTAAAACAGATGATCAGAAACAGGCTCGCTAGCGAGAAACAAGCCTAAGCTAAGGCCAAACATTCATAAATTAATAATTCATCTCCATGTCATAATTTGGGGGCTGGCCGTCCAAGAAATCCAGCTACACTTCCTCTTGTTGGAGGAAGGCAAGGGGTGGCAGGGGGCACAGGGAGGGCAGGAAAGCATGCCACCTACAGGGCTCCCCTTTTCTAGCCTCTTCCACAGCCCCCACTGCCCCGTGTGTTTTTCTTTACATAGTACCCTGAGCACAGGCTCACTGGTGTGTCTACTTACCCAGCGCGAAGAGTGCAGCCCTGCCCGTGTACTTGGAGATCTTCCCATACAGCAGAGAGCACAGTGAGGAGGCACCTGAGAAGCAGATCATCACATAGCCCACAAAATGGATGCCCAGGGCACAGGTGGCAAAAGACTAGGGAGAAGCATAGAGCTGCATTACTGGTGTGTATAGGTCTCACTACGGCTTCAGTCTGCAGCTGCTGTGTGGAAGTTAACATGCTGATGTGGCCGAGGACCTGCCTCTCCCAGCCTAGGAGGGCAACACTGGTATGTAGGACAGGGTCTACTTTGGATCAGAATGGACAGACATCTTGGCAAACCCCTTCCTACACATTCTTTTCCATAGGTGTGATACACTATTTTACAGAGTGTTAACAAGGACATTGACATATCTCATAATTTTCTATTAGGCCTAAGGACAGGTGAGGGAAATGGAATCTCCATAGATGGCTAGGGAGGCCACTGGGCAGCCTCAACACTTGACCTCCATTACTGGCAGAATCGAGGACACTTGAAGACACTTGTAGGAAAGGCTGGGGACAAGAGGATGGCTGCCTTGGCATAGCTGGCTGAAGCTAGAATGACATGATGTCTGATGGGAAGGGAAGCCCACGCAAATCACCGAGGTGTTCTGGACGTTCCCTTTTGAATCTGTTAAAACCATCTTAAGAATGGTGCTTCTGATATCACACCTGGCTCCAAAGCACCACAAGGAAAGGCAATGACCTGGTGCCTGTTGGCCAGCCAGCCAGCCACAGAGCACAGTGGTGAGGAAAAGAGGATGAAGATGATAAGGACATGAGTAGATGGACATTTCCTGTAGCAACTGCCCTGTCCCAAATAACAGACTCAAAGGCTGGATATGAACTATAAATGATGGGCCAATAGCTCAGGCTTGTTACTAGCTAACTCTTACACTTAAATTAATCCATATTCCTTATTTACACTCTGCCATGTGGAGGTACCTTTATTAGCATGGCATTTCATCTCCTGCTCCCTCTGCACCTGGCTGGCGACTCTGGACTCCACCCTTCTCCTTCCCAGCATTCTCAGTTTTGCTTCCCTGCCTAACTTTATCCTGTTTAGCTATTGGCCAGTCAGCTTCTTTATTAACCCAATCACAGTAACAAATATTTACAGTGTACCAAAGGATGATTCCATAGCAGACATGCAGGGCGTGGATGAGGGAAATGACTGCAATGAGCCACCTGATGATGGAGAGTACATGAACATGATGAGAACCAGTGGGGGATCTAGACAGACAAGCACAGGAGGCCAGGGTGATTCCAGGCCACCCCAACCTCTCTTGCATCCACAGCCTCAGCCCCTCAGCCTGCAGAATGTGGCTGTGATATCTGAAGCTTTCCCTTGAGTTCCCTTAGCTGCTGCCAAGACAGTCTCCTTGGGCCCTCCCAGGCCATCAGTCTTCCCTTGAGTCCCTAAGCCTGAGCCCATGCCACCTTCCTGGGTGGTACCTCATTCCTTGGTTGCCAGGGTTGGTCCCTTTCTAACCTTCTTTAATAAAAATGCAAGACTGAGCCGGGCGGTGGTGATGCACGCCTTTAATCCCAGCACTCGGGAGGCAGAGGCAGGTGGATCTCTGTGAGTTTGAGGCCAGCCTGGGATACAGAGTGAGTTCCAGGAAAGGCGCAAAGCTACACAGAGAAACCCTGTCTCGAAAAAAAAAAAAGATGCAAGACTGATTCCTGTCCCCCTCACCTAACCCCCAAAGGTGGTACTGCTAGATAAACCCAGGACACTTAGATATCGCACAGGGCACACTTGTCCAGAGATAACTGCAGTTTATGGAAAATTGGGTTAGGTTGGATGGCTACTGTGTGCTCTGTTGTTCTGGAGCACTACTCCTGGCTAAGGACGGGGTAGAAATTTTCCTAGTGTGAGGAGGACAGGACAAGGTTTAAAGGTAGGACTGGGGAATGCCCTGCCTCCCCATCTGCCCTAAGACCACCATGAGCCAGTGTATACTGGGGAAGAGTCTCACCCAGGAGAGAACTCCCTCCTTCCCACAGCACCAGGATTCTTCAGAAAGACGGAGCCTGGGGACGGCCCCCAATAGAAGACAGAAGTTGTGATTTGTATCAGTCACTAGAGAACGGCCCACTCTGTGTGTCCCTGTGGCCCGGGTCGCCCCACATGGAAAGGACTTCTGTGAGCACAGAAAAGTTTAGAAGTCCAAGAGCTGAGACTGGCAAGCCACACGGTTTCTAGACCGGGGTACACCATATGAAAGCTGGCACAGGAAGGAATTTCAACACTGCTCGAGGGTTTAATATCTTCCCTTATTATTTAGCAGCACTGAGAACACAGGGTCAGCAGAATGGACATGAGTGTTACACACAGCTGCTAACAGCTGCCTCCCACCAGCCTTGCCCTTCCTAGGGAAGACATTGGCCAGTAGGAAGTCCTCCCTTCAGCTGAGAAGTTAGAGACGGGTGCCTCAAATCCGAGACTCAGCCTCGGTAGAACAGGGAACCCGATCCCACCCAAGGGCCCCCGGGCCCCTGGTCTTGGAACACCTTCAGGTCCCTTTAGGTAGGGAGGGCATGGGTACACAGCCCTGGGCTGCTTCCTCTCCTACCTTTGTGTACTCTCCATTCATGAACCCCTGGTTCATCCCACTGTACAGCGGCAGGAGGATCAGGAGGCGCAGACGCTTGTCGTTTTTAAACAGCATGAAGGTGGCCAGTAAAGTCGACCAGAGAGGTGGTGATCTGGGCCCTGCTTCTCTCTCGTTCTCCATTCTGTCTTCCACAGACTCGAGAAACACGATCAGCAGCAGGATAGCCAGGATACTGCTGCCTGGAAGGACACACAGACAGGTGTCGGTGCTGCCGGGGTCAGACGTGGCCCACCCCTCATCTCCACGGACCATGTATGTGTTAGGTCTACAGTTAACCCACCACAGTGGATCCGCACGGCTGTCACCCAGAGAGGAATAGCACGCTTTTTAAAGAAGATTAAAAACAAAAGTCCCCCAAGACAAGACAACGAGAGGAAAGCAAAGCGGTGTGTCAGTTGAAGAGGCACGTAGAAACCTATCCGTGCATTAAACACCCTGAAGGCCCCGCAGACATAGGCTGTCTGGGGACAGGCTTTGGAGAGGGGTGTGTTTTGAGGGACAATTAACAGAGGGCACCATGAGTCTTGGGACCTTTTACTGCATTTGTACTTTGAACGGTGTCAATGGGTTATCTGTGTGTGTGGCGGGGGAAGAATCCCAAACTGTTCATTTGACCCTGAACATTCTGCACATCTAAAAACTGCAAAATGCAATGAGCAAATGAATCTGTCTTTGCCATCCCCCCACCTCACCTCTCCAGTCACCTCCATCTCCCTGCACAGGAAACGGATGTTTATGTGGGTGTCCGGGCTTCTACAGAGGTCCTCCTGTCCCCTAGTGATATGAGGTGCCTTTTGTGACATCTTTTGAGCACTGCCATTCTACTTTCTGGCAAGGGCAGTTTCCCCTAGGGATTGACATGTCCAAACTCTAGGTGTGAGGTTCAGCCAGGGAGTGTGTGTCAGACTCCATCAGGACACTGTGGCCCAGCCTTGCTGAACTGTGGGCTTGGTGAAGCCAGCTGCCCTGGTAAATGTTTACAAAGATGGTTCACCCAGTCTCAGCGCCCATCATAGAACCCCCCCCCTTTCACACACTGACACCCAGAAAAGTCCAGATCTCTTCAAAGCTTTCTACAACTCAGCCACTTACCCTCCTGACTACTACGCACACACCCTCCAGCATCACTTTTAATGCAACATTTCAGTGTTGCTTCTTAGGTGCCCACGAGGCTGGATGGCTCTTGCCAGGGGCCTGTGGATGTGCCCCCCTCCACTGTGAAAGAACCACAAGGCCTCAAGAGAGGAGTCATTGAATCGCAATGACCCTTTACATGAACAGGTGTCTGGACCTGGGAAGTACAATGTGTCTTCTTTCCAACCATCCCAATGCTGGCTGGTAGTAAATATTAGAAAACACTTGTCTCTTCTTCATCACCATCAGGTAGGCAGCTCCTTCTCTGTGGCCTACCCTGCATCAAAAGACTTCAAGTTTGGAGAGGTCTAAAGAACGCCATCTCTAACAAGAAGCAGTGAGAGCCTGTGAGTGGAGGGTCTTGGTCTCAGAAGTCACATCCTCTTACTCAGAGGTGTGTGTATCCAATGCCAAGTGGTCCTTGACCTTCCAAGGCATGAACTGGCGTCCTGGAACTGAGACACTGCATTCTAAAGACAGACCCCAAAAAACATCATTATGAATGCAACACGTAGAGCCCTCGACAATCACTCCAGGGAGATGGCACTGTGGGCATTATTGCCCATTTTGGCCTTTCTTGTTTATGGTGACATGCTCGAAAGAGAGTCATAGCAGATTTCCAGGTATCAGAATAAGACAATGTCTCCTCCACCTGGCCTGGGGCACAGTCTCCTTGCTAAGCCCCTTGACCTGCTACTTAGAGGACAGAATTCTCCAGGGATACATAGTTCTATTGAACAGCACTGATGAATCATATTCATCGGTGCTATCTGTGGCTTCCCACACACACACACTTCAAAGACAACAGGGAGTGAGGTAGTGAGACCACTTGATGCTCAACGCCTGAATCATCTACTGCCTGACATGGTCGATCAGGAAGAGTACCCCTCCAGTTGATGAGCGCTGCCATTGCACACACCCAGGTTCTCTGAGGCTGTCTAGGCATGGTGGAGAGGAGACAGGGACATCATTTTAGCCCAGTACTTTCCACAGGCGTCTGGCCTCCCCACTGCAGAAAGGGGATGGGGTGGGTGCTGAGGAACCACACGCCAGGTGAGCCCTTGCTGTCCCCGCCACCACATGAATGTGAACAGGACATTTAATGAATAAATGTCTAGATCACAGATGATCAGGGACGGCGGTAACATGGAAGTTCCCGGGACATCTCCCTGGCCCCCACTTTTCACTCCCCTTTCTGCCCACATCCTCCTCTGAGAACTGTGTGCCCTCACCGTGCATGGTCACAGGTGGCTTTGTTGCACATCACTGGCCCCTGAGCTTGCTTTCGGGTCAGCCATTGAGATGGCCCAGCCCTACCACACGCAGGGCTTTCGCTTCCTTTATTAAAGGGCAGACACAAACATAGTCCCTCACTACCACAAACTATACGCTGTGTTCCCTACGCTTGGGGAGATCACAGGCGCCAACATATCCAGGCTGCAATGGACAAGCACTACCCTGGGAAAACCACCTTCCTGATTGTGGCATCGTTTCTGCCAGGGAAGTGTGGCAGGGGTCTCTACGGAGAAAGTTCATTCATGGGCTGGAGGAGAAGGGCCTTTGCCACAGGGGGAGGTTGGGCAGTTGTACACACCATTGAAGATGCTCAGCAGGGTGTAGATGAGTTGCTTGGAGGGCTTAGAGGTGTTATTGGAAGCCACGGTGGCCATCAGGCAGTCTTTGGCTCCACAGGACTGGAGCTGGGAATCTGGGATGGTCACTGAGGAGGTCGAAATCAAGACGACAAGGTGAGAATTCTAGTGACTACGCGGGATACCTGAGGCCAAAATCAGCAGTGAAAGCATGGTCACCTAGGACAGGTGACTTCATGTCTGTCCTGTTTCAGAAAAATGAGTGCTAACTCTCTTATTGGTTAAAAAACAATGGGTGTAGGCTGGGAGAGATGGTCCAGCAGTTACCCCCGGCTATTCTTGTAGGGGATCCAGGTTTGGTTCCTAACACCCAGCACTGGTCCACAATTGTATGTCACTCCAGTTCCAGAGAATCTAATGCCCTCTGGCATCTGTATGTATTACTTGCACATGGGGCATAACATACATGCAGGGAAAACACCTGTACTCATAAACTCATAAAGTAAAAATAAATACATATGGAGAGAGGGGGTTGGTTTGGTGGTTAATACCTGCCCAATGTGTCACACACACACACACACACACACACACACACGCACACGCACACGCACACGCACACGCACACACGTGTACACACACACACACACACACACACACACACACACACACACGCACACACAGAGTTGGAACTACTGTTATGGTTAATGATGTCAGCTTGCCAGGAGCTAGAGTCACATAGGAGACAGCCTCTGGGCATATCTGTGAGGAGTGAGGGACTATTATCTGGGATAGATTCGTCTCTGGGCATGCCACTGGAGAATTACCTTACTACTCAGGGAATGAGTAGTGGTCTGGCTGCATCTAAGAGCAGTCTATGTCCCTCCACCTGCTGTGACAGAGACTGGGTTTGATATCAGTCTCTGCAGCTTCTTGCCTGAGTGGTAGTGATTGTGAACAAGACCACATGCATGGCCCAGTGTCTTCCCTGCCTTGGACACACTGTCACCAGGAAGGGAAGAAGACTGGTGACTTCTGAGTTTCTGTCAGCATGTGCCGCCTAGGAGAAGCCAGACACATGGCCAGGGTGGAGGGAGAGAAGCCAACCTACTCCAGAGTTGTCTCTTCTGGAAAGCTCTGCTGCAAGAATGGAAGACTAAAGCCCCTAGCCTGGGAGTGGCATGGAGTGGATGCTGACTCTGACCCTGCGTGGGTGGGGTTGAGGGGAGACAGACATGGAACATTCCCCCAGTCATGGGATAAGGGGTCTGACAGATGGTTTTAACACTGGCTTGTGGGTCAGTTTTATAGGGAAATAAGCCACGTAAATTCTCAGCAACTCAGGACCCACATTACACTAGCAAGAGTTGGTGAGTGCTCAGTTCCCCCATGACACCTTTCCCCGAGGGGTTCCCCGACCTCCACAGGGTACCTGTGGAAAAGACAGCTACTTAGCCTCCTGACTGTCCCCAGACTGGCAGGGCCACCTGCCTCCACTGTAAGGTCAGGTATATAGGTGGAATTGGGACCTCACTTTGCTCTCATGGAGACCTAACTATTCCCAAGGCCTCTCAGCCCTCACTCTTTACCATGAGTGGGTGTCTGGCTGAATACCAGTGAGGAAATCAGGTTGCCACACACTCCAGAAGACTGGAACACAAGGAAGAAGACGCCAAAGTACTGGTTCACCACGTCCTTGCCCAGCTTCTTCTCTTTCTTCGCTTGCAAATTTCCCACGATGGTGATGTAGGTGCACTGAGATGCCCACAGGGGGGCCGCACCCAGGCCCAGCAAGATGGATGTGGGGATCAGGGTGTACCTGCAGAAAGACCCAGCAGAATAGAGGAAGGGATCAGGGTGTGTCCATACAGAGGCCCCACAGGATGGAGTGGGATCAGGGTGTGCCCAAAGAAGCCAGTGTAATCCCCTCTCAAAAGCTGGGGGCACAGGGAATGGATGTTTGTCCCCTGCTGGCTGAATCTCCCTGAGAATCATCAGACTCTCTAACCATTAGGGCCTTGAGGATGTGTGTGTGTGTGTGTGTGTGTGTGTGTGTGTGTGTGTGTGTGTGTGTGTTGGGGGTGGGGGAGTGAGGAGAGATTCCCAAGAAGAGGTACGCTCTGGGATAGGGAGCATGAGAAGAAGCCAGCAGGGACACGGGAAAGATAGAGAGGGTGTCATGATGCTGTCCCTCTGTAGAAGCTCAGAGGACAGTGGTCTGCATGGGTGCTCAGGGCACACACACTAAGGGAGGGCTGGCGGGGGTGGGGTGGGGAGGGGCTGTACCAGTTGGCGTAGAAGTTGGCCAAGGAGAAGGTCAAGTAGCAGCTCATGGAGCCCACCATGGTCCACTTGCAGCCAAACTTCTTGATGAGGAGAGGTGAGAGGAACATGGAGGAGAGCATCATGCTCCCGTAGATGGTGCTGAGTGTCGCCACCCCCAGGCCCCCCTCACTGTAGAGGCTGCTCTGTAGAAGACAGACCAGCCGTCAGAGGAGGGGACAGCTGAGGGGACTGTGTGGGGTGAGGAACCAAGGTGTGATTGGGTGCTGGGCCCAGGTTCAGGGCCCCTTGAGCCACCCTGATGCCAGCCTTCTTAAACAAGGACACTGCAGTCATGGCAAATAAAGCCAGCTGCAGGGCCAGGCTACCAGGGCGGAGGCATCCAGGGCTCAGAAATGGTCGCTGTGAGGCCTTCGGCTGGACTTGTGCTTCCAGTCTCCAGGTTAAGGTGGGAGGAATCCATAGTGGAGCTGCAGGGAAGACCTGCTCAGAGCAGAGACAGTGGCCGCCATCTGGAGCCCCGCGTGTCCGGAGCCCTGCGCTGTACCGTGATTTGTGCTTATTCCACAGGAGTACCTGGCATGCCGCTGATGTGAACTGACCCAAAGGTCAAATCCCTAACCAGACCCAAACAGCTCAAGGGCCACTCCTGGACTTTGTTGTCCAAGAAACCAGCAGAACCCTGTCTTCTTCTGTCATCTGTAAGAGAAAGTGAATGAGAGGAGGAGGAAGGGGGAGGAAGAGGAGGAAGGAAGAGATGAACAAAGTCCAGGAAGAGGGGGAGGAGCAGGAGGGAGGAAGAGGAAGGGAGGAATGAGGAAAAGAAGGAGGAGGAGGAGGAGCTAGAGGAGGAGGAAGGGGAGGACAAAGAAGATGGAGGAAGAGGAGAAGGGAGAATAGCAAGAAGAGGAGGAACAGGAGGAGGGAGGGAGGGGGAGTGGAAAGGAAGAGGAAAGGGAGGAGGAGCAAACAGGAGGAAAGGGAGGAGAAGGAGGAGGAGGAGAGGGGAGGAGGGGAAGAGAGTGACAGATGCCACCCCCCCACCCCCCCCCACCCCCCCGCATTGTCCTACCCATCCTTCCCACATTCTGCACCCACACGTGGCTCAGCTGTGCCCAACAGACACTGTGGCTTGCTCTAGCCAGTCCTTAAAATCCCTACAATTAACGAGGACTATGGGGGTCCAGCCCCTTGATAGTCCCCTCCCAGGGTCCGCAGAAGGCTCTATCAACCAGCAGAGAATCTTTAGGGTCGGTGAATCAGTCTACGCACTCAGAGTTCTTTGATCCATTCGCTTTAATTCCTCTGGCATAACATCCTTTATACACAGCTTCAGTTCTGTTCTCATGTCTAGCTCCTTTCTTGTCTGATTTCTCTCTATATTTATCTACTGTCCCCTCTATGTTCTATGTTAATTCCTTCATCTAGTTCTGTCCCTTCTAGGTTCTCATCTATCTAGTTCTTTCCCCTATAAGCTCCTCTCCTGTCTCCTTCTCTCTCATCTGGCTCTTCCTCATCTTGTTCTTCCCCATCTGGCTCTTCCTCATCTTCCATCTCGTTCCTCTAGTCCTCTCTTTTAGCTCTTCAATCTAGTTCTTCCCCATCTCAGCTCGTTCCTCTCAAGTTCTTACCCATCTCGTTCTTCCATTCTCTTCTCTCTTCTCCCTCTCTCCTCTGCTTTACAGTTATATATCTCCCCAAAATCACAATCCTCCCCTCCACCCAGGACACTCAGCCTGAACTTCCTCAGGCAGTGATTGTCCACTATCAGGATCAAATGGAGGGTTGATAAGAATTACAAAGAAGGGCACTAGTTGTTAATTACCATTTGTGACCCAAAGGGGAAGTGACTAATGAATCAACTAAAGGCTAAATATGGGTAATATCTAAGAAGAGGGGTCTTACGTGCACAACTATAACCTTAAATGTGTTTGGTAAAAGATGTTAAAAATCTATAAGTTGCTAGGTCAATGGGAGAAAATAAAACTGTCTTCTTTTTTCCTGTGGCTCCTATCTGTCCAAGCTGTCTGCCGTTTTTCTGCAGGGTGGGGGAAAGTGTGCTCAGTCTCTAGGCAACCTGTGTACAGCTAGATGCCTCTGGTGATAGCTAAAGGGAGATCTGGAACTGGAGGTAAGGTTTGGGAAAGGAGGAAGTTAAGCTTAATTAGCACATCCACCAGGCCTTCTCAAACAGGTAGCCTGGATGCTTAAGTCTGTTCTTAGAGAGTACAAAGGTATCTCTGATAAGGTACTTTCCTCCATCCAGTGATGGACCTGGCCGGATGCTACCAATAATGATAATTACAGGAAGGCTTGAACTGGGAGTTCTGGCTGAGCATAGCTGTTATCACAGAAGGTTATCCAAATATTCCTAGAAGTGGTTAGGTAAGTAGTTAGAGGTCTATAAAGTTAGTAAGGCTGTAAGAAAGGAGGGGTCTGAGCTAAATTGTGTAAAGCTATTACTTAATGTCTAACTGACCTAGGTGGTGTCCCCTTGTGGAATTTACCTGTAAGTCAGGAGACTTGCATGTGGGCTGTTATCATTGTTAGTCCACCTGGGACTAACAATGGGCGCCCACCTGGGTGGTGTTTCCTGTAGTCCTTGAAAGTGGCTAAGGGAGATAACTGGTTCCAGAGAAAGCCTTTCCTGAGGCTGTTCTCCAAATACCTGGAATGTGTATGTCCAGAGAGTGATCAGTCTACACTGTTAGTCCTTCTTAGGGGAAAGTCAATTGGGAAAACTATGAAGGCACACATGATTTTCATAACAGAATACAGCTGATATATAACAAGCCAAGTAACACCAAAAACTCCTTGGGATTTGGCTTCCTCTGGAGGAATTCCCTGATCTCTCCAGGTAGTGACTTTGCCATAACCAGCTGAGTTCTTATGATATATTTCTGCGGCCCGCAAGATACAATCTGTGTAAAAGGTGGAGTCGGGCACCTTCCCCTGAAGTGGGGTTGCCTGGGTACTTGGTGTTTATTGAGCAGCTAGAAACATGGTCCAGCCTGGCCCTTTTAGAAAGAGTTTTGGACGGGGCACATCTCACTCACAGCAGTGAGCGTGCCTGCTTTGCAAGTCTCGTGAACCCCTGAGAGCTCTGGTCAGCGTTGGGCTCCTCTATCGCCCACATCACTGCAGTAAATGAGGGAGCGGCATCTGTGAATGAAAACTGCTTTTGATAGTAGACCACTGAAAAGGAAGACCGCCATCGACATTTAAGTAGAGCCAGAATTTTAGAGCTAATGGCTCTTTCCACATGAACGCCCACACTCCAGTATCTGGGCTGGCATGTGCTAGACGAGCTCATCCGTGCAACAGACATACAAAGGCAAGCACATACAGACTGCACAGAGTAGACCTAATTACATAAGTGTACCACCGTCTCCCAGTCAGGCCAAGGATCGGCTTGGAAGTACTTTCCACTAGAGGGCTGTGCAAGACTGTGAGACAGACACAAGCGTCAAAGCATCCACCACCTTCAGCTGGTGAACACACAGGAGCCGTCAGAAACCACAGAGCAGGCATCAGCACTGAGCGGGTGCTGCCGGCACTGCATAGAACCCTGTCAGAAAAGAAAGGAAAGGAAAAAAATGAATGGAAGGACAGCAGGAAGGAAGGGAGAGAGAAGAAAGGAAGGAAGAAAGGAAGGAAGGAAGGAAGGAAGGAAGGAGGGAGGGAGGGAGGGAGGGAGGGAGGGAGGGAGGGAGGGAGGGAGGGAGGGGAGAGGGAGGGAGGGAGGGAGGGAGGGAGGGAGGGAGGGAGGGAGGGAGGGAGGGAGGGTGGATAGATGGATGAATGGATGGATGGACAGACAGACAAGACATATCCCACTTTTCCTGTAATTACCACAGGAAAAATTGTCAAATCCTCCTCAGGCCAAGGGGTTCAGGCCCACATGACCTAATGCCCAAGACCTCCAAGCCCAGCAGCCTCTTGGAGGTAGCTGCTTGGTTTCCATGCAGACTCAAGCAAGAAGGATTCCATAATGGTTCAAAATGCAGATGATTTTGTCAAAGTTCATAGTTTTGCTTAAAGCTTTTTGTAAGGTCAAGTAAGAATTAACAAACATTTCTGCCCAACCTCAAAGCCCAGAGCACCGAAAACACACAGTAGTTTCCTTCATCTCTTTTCAACCACTCAAAGGCAAAGTGTCCTCCTGCTTGTCCCAGGTCACATACACCTGAGCTGTGGTGTCACTCTGGGGGAACAAGACAGAATCTTGTAGCGCTTCATTTGGAAAAAAAAAAAAAAATCGTTCCAGGGAGTGTGGGCGTGTGTGGGGTGTGCTGAGGTGAACTGGAGAACATGATATGTAAATCTCACCTGCAGATTCTGCAGGCCTCCAAAGGCCGTGAAGTTAAAGAAGAATCCAAAAGAAACCACCAGGATATTCCGTAAGTTCTTCTCCATTATGCAGATAGATGTGTCACCACCAGTGGATGTCAGTGAATAAGCATGCTTGTACTTCCCTAAAAGAAACCAATTGGAGCATAAGAAATGGAGTCTGTACCAAGAGGCGATGGGTGATTGCTGCGGGCCACAGGAATATATCATAAGAACTCAGCTGGTTATGGCATAGTCACTACCTGGAGGGATCAGGGAATTCCTCCAGAGGAAGCCAAATTCCAAGGAGTTTTTGGTGTTACTTGTCTTGTTATATATCAGCTGTATTCTGTTATGAAAATCATGTGTGCCTTCATAGTTTTCCCAATTGACTTTTCCCTAAGAAGGACTAACAATGTAGACTGATCACTCTCTGGACATACACATTCCAGGTATTTGGAGAACTGCCTCAGGAAAGGCTTTCTCTGGAATCAGATTATCTCCCTTGGCCACTTTCAAGGACTACAGGAAACACCACCCAGGTGGGCGCCCATTGTTAGTCCCAGGTGGACTAACAATGATAACAGCCCACATGCAAGTCTCCTGACTTACGGTAAATTCCACAAGGAGACACCGCCTAGGAGAGGTGGACTTTAAGTAATAGCTTTACACAATTTAGCTCGGACCCTCCCTTTATATACCGGGACTTCCAGGGCACAGGGGGAGAAGAGAGAAGAGAATGGAAGAACTAGATGGGTAAGAACTTGAGAGGAACAAACTGAGATGGGGAAGAAGTAGATTGAAGGGCTACAGGAGAGTACTAGAGGAACGAGATGGAAGATGAGGAAGAGCCAGATGAGAGAGAAGGAGACGGGAGAGGAGCTGATAGGAGAAAGAACTAGATAGATGAGAACCTAGAAGGGACAGAACTAGATGAAGGAATTAAGACAGAACCTAGAGGGGATCGCAGACAAGTGTAGAGAGAAATCAGGCTAAAGATGACCTAAATATGAGAGCAGAATATAAGCTTGTAACTGTCACAGAATAATAAAGTATATGGACTAAGGAGTTTTGTGTACATAGATTCATTTCTTTTCATCAAAGATTAATTATCAGCTGGTTGTAGATTCTTCCCGGACCCTGGGAGGGGACTATCGAGGGGCTGGACCCCCATAGTGCCCGATAGGTGATGTCGTTCTGTATGCTATGAACATGTGTTGCTCTGATTGGTTGATAAAGCTGTTTGGTCAATGTTGAAGCAGAATAAGGTCAGGCAGGACACTCTAAAGAGAGAGGAAGAAAGAGAGAGTAGAGGAGACACTGCTAGCCACCACCAGGAGAAGCAAGATGTAAAAGTACCAGTAAGCCACAAGCCATGTGGCAAAGTATATAGATTTATAGAAATGGGTTAATTTAAGATATAAGAGCTATCAAGCGAAAAGCCTGCCATGGCCATATTTTAAAAATAATATAAGCCTCTGTGTGTTCACTTGGGTCTGAGTGGCTACAGGACCAGGCGGGACATGGGAATTTCATAAGTGGCTGTGAGACCTTGGTGCCAGGTGAGCACAGGGAAACTTCCAACTACAAAGAGGTCCCATTGTCTCTGAGTTGAAGGATGGCCACTAAAGCTTCGGATAGTTAATGCACTGGCATTTGCAGGTCCTGGTCCGAGTTATGCTTGTTCTCTGGGAAAAGATCATGACTCTCACCAATCAGCTCCTCTGCAATTGGTTTCCTGTTCCTTTCAGATAGGAATATCACATCTTGTGTACCTTTGATAGTAACTCCTATGTCTAGAGAAATTGCCAGTGGTGCAGAATGTGGACAGTTCTTCTGTCCTAAAGAACAAAGCAGGCAGCACACACCTTTAATCCCCACACTCGGGAGGCAGAGGCAGGCAGATCTCTAAGTTCGAGGCCAGCCTGATCTACAGAGTGAGATCCAGGACAGCCAGGGCTAAACAGAGAAACCCTGTCTCGAAAAACAATAACAACAAAAACAAAGCAAAAAGCATCAACTTTTAGATGCCTCATCCAACTTCTGAAAAATATTTAATGTGATAAGATCCCAGGGCCAAAGACTTAGTGCAGAGACGTAGTAATTTCACAATGTTGCAATGATGTTTTAAGTGATGAATATGGTACTTCATTACATGTAGAGAACAATTTCACATGTACCATTTCATGTGTAATAATTAGCATTTGAAATCTGGGACCCATCATAAGTCAGCCAAGCCCAGGTGCCACACACCTCTAATCCTGGCACTCTGGAGGCAGAGGCAGGCACATTTCTGTGAGCTTGAGGCCGGCCTGGTTCACTTAGAGTTCCAGGACAACCAAAGCTTCATAGTGAGACCTTGTCTCCCCAAAGCATCCTTCTACCCAGTTGTTAGTAAATTTAGCTTATTGCTTTTAGAATGTTCCCCAAGTGCTGTGTCCTTGGTCATTTCTGCCAAGTATGGACCAAGCAAGTGAATCTTACAGCTTTAGTAACTGACATGACCACCAATAATGGAGAGAAGGCTCTCGTAGCTTAACTGGTCCCTTTGAAAAGACAAGCCTTGTGGGATACAAGGTTTTAAATATTCACTGAACGTGGGTTATTATGCTGGTAACAGACATGAGAACAACATTCAGCTAGCAAGTTATTTTAATGTGTGTGTGTGGGGGGGGGCAAGACTACCCAGTCAGTGAAGCATTAGGACCTGAGTCTGATCCTCAACCCAAGTAAAAGTACCAGGCATGGTGGTGTGCCCTTGTAATACCAGGGCTTGGGAGGTGGAAAGAGGACACAGAATCCTTGGGACCCACTGACCAGCCAGTCTAGCCTAATGGGTAAGCTGCAGGCCAATGAGAGAGCCTGTCTCCAAAGAAGTAGACAGCATGCCCGAGGGTGACATTGGAAGGTGGCCTCTAGTTTCTGCATGCCAGTGCACCTGTGCACACGTGAGCACACACACATGCTTTTAAAAAGTGTTCTAACCCTGGAAACAGCCTGGCACCATCATCCGAGCCCTGACACATCTTCAGTCTCTAAACTTCAGTTTCCTCTTGAAAAAGGAAGCTGTTCAAGAGACTAACAGTGCAGAGAGCCCTGGGACCACCCTAAATCGTAGTAACCATCAGCAAATGACCATAAGACGAGACAAGCTAGAATACTCTATCTTTATATGTAATACTTAGCATCACATGACTATTGCATGCTAACCTTGCTACCAGTTAATGAACTTTTAACTTCCTTTAATGACGTCTATAATTTTTTGGAGATGTTTTAGTAGGCTTCAATTCCATCACCCTGTCTAATTACCCAAAATGACTTGTGTGCAATGGGAGAACTCCTAGTGTTTTCTTTTGCTTTTAGTTTTTTTTCTCCATTAGTTTCTCAAACTTACCAGGACTATGTTCTGGGTTGGCAATTGGCCCTGGAAGCAATTTCTAACACCTGCTGTCTCAGCTCCTCATGGTCCTTCTGTGACTTCCAGGGACCTCAGTGTCTGTGAAAATCCCCCAAGTTTCCCTTTGGCAATTCAGACCCAATGTCCTTTGAGCTGCTCTCCTGGCTGGGAATTGGTTGGTGACATCAATGTTTCATCATGTCTTTCCCCAAGTATTGTCGTTTATGTCAAGGGGGAATGTTGAAAATAGGAAACACTGAAATCTGTGAGAGATGTTTTTCAAGGGATGTCTAAAGCATTGTGCTGTGGGACGGTCTATATGTCAAATTTGCTCTGATTGGTCAATAAATAAAACACTGGTTGGCCAGTGGCCAGGCAGGAAGTAGGTGGGACAAGGAGAGAGGAGAATTCTGGGAAGCGGAAGGCTGAGGCAGAGAGACACTGCAGCCGCCGCCATAACAAGCAGCATGTGAAGACGCTGGTAAGCCACCAGCCACGTGGCAAGGTATAGATTTATGGAAATGAATTAATTTAAGCTATAAGAACAGTTAGCAAGAAGCCTGCCACGGCCATACAGTTTATAAGTGATATAAGCGTCTGAGTGATTATTTTATAAGTGGATTGTGGGACTGCGGGGCTTGGGGAACCTGGAGAGAAGCCCTCCAGCAACAAATGGCTGTGTTTACTTGGTTGGGTCTGAGCGGCTGTGGGACTGGCGGGTGACAAAGATTTGTCCTGACTGTGGGCAAGGCAGGAAAACTCTAGCTACAAATGGCGCCCAACGAATTGGCAAGAGTTTCCACCTAAAACCTGAGAAAAGATTCTAAAACGGAGCTAAAAACAGCTTCCTAATTGTCTCTCTCAAATGAGCAGCAGCTGCCGGTTTGAGTTACTGGCGGGTTCCTGGCGTGTGCGCTCGATCTGCAGTATGGCGGGAATGAGGCCTCTGCAAGTGGCACATTAAGCTGCATGGTGGATTTAGCCTTTGCTAGTACAAAACAAAAAGAGGTTTCTGGGTTACACGCTGCTTTGATAAGAAGCATAGACCCACTATTTCTGAGAATTGATGGCTCCTCAAGCTGGCGGAAAACGTACCACCGCCATGTTGGGAAGCTGAAGTGGGCGGAGCCAGCAGTCACAGCGTCTTCTCAGTCTTAGAATGGTGCAGTTTAAAGCAACAGGCTCAAGGTAATATAAAACATAAGCCATGTAAAGATGGCTACCACACAGAGAATCTGGATTATGTTCTCTTTGATATTCGTAACTGAAGAAAAACATTTGATTACAAAAGCTGTTGAGTTATGCCAAAATGTATATTTTAAAGGTACCTTCACTTCAAAATTTGGATGTAAGGATATGTTGCTTTGGAAAGGAGGCTCTGCTTTTGTTTCCACAGAAAGCCAGAGGCTATGGATTTGTTCCAGATTAAGATACATCAGGTTTGACCAGCCAAGGCCACCTGAAAGGTCTCCGATGATACCATGGCCCAGATGATCCAACATCCAGAATCGTTTCAAGGCAACTGGCTCAGACGATACGGTCTCACGGACTACTCCATGATCCTTAAATTTTCTTTGTGTCCCCATAAGATACAGCGCCCCCCTCCAGCAGGAAGTAGTTAGAGAAGCTACGCCCAATTTCCCAAATATACCAAGTTGGCTTTGCGATGTATAAAAGTTAAAACCTTCCTTTTAAAAAAAAAAGAAAGGGGAAGTGCTGTGGGACGGTCTATATGTCAAATTGCTCTGATTGGTCAATAAATAAAACACTGGTTGGCCAGTGGCCAGGCAGGAAGTAGGTGGGACAAGGAGAGAGGAGAATTCTGGGAAGCGGAAGGCTGAGGCAGAGAGACACTGCAGCCGCCGCCATGACAAGCAGCATGTGAAGACGCTGGTAAGCCACCAGCCACGTGGCAAGGTATAGATTTATAGAAATGGGTTAATTTAAGATAAAAGAACAGTTAGCAAGAAGCCTGCCACGGCCATACAGTTTATAAGTGATATAAGCGTCTGAGTGATTATTTTATAAGTGGATTGTGGGACTGCGGGGCTTGGGGAACCTGGAGAGAAGCCCTCCAGCAACAGCATTGCCCAATCTCTAATGTGAAAATGAGTTTTAGATGTAATCTTCTCATGGCCAAAATAAAGGATGCTCTTAACTGTTCCAGATCCTGACTCCTGCCTGGACTGACTGACGTATCCCTGCAGACCTATCTTGGATGGGAGGAGAGAATAGCAAGCTCCATACCTGGAAGCTGATCTGACCACGAAAGAGAACCGGACCACAGCCAAGCTCCCATGGTAAGGCACTCAGACAGGGACAGTACAAGTATCGGGCATCACACTGCCTTTCAGTTAGCATCTGTCTTAGGGTTTCCACTATGGTGATAAAATACCATGACCAAAAGCAATTTTGGGAGCATAGAGGTTTGAATAAGAATAGCCCCCATAGGCACATAGATGGGAATGCTTAGTCATTAGGGAGTGGCACTATTTGAGGAGGGTTGGGAGCTGGCCTTGTTGGAAGAAGTGTGCCACTGGGGACGGGCTTTGAGGTTTCAAAAGCCCAAGCCAGGCCCAGTGTCTCTACCTGTGCCTGCAGATCCAGATATAGAACTCTCAGCTCCTTCTCCAGCACCACGTCTGCCTGTGTGCCGCCATGCTTCCTGCCATGATGATAATGGACTAACCCCCTGACACTGTTAGCCAGACCAGATGCTTTCTTTTATAAAAGTTACTGTGGTCATGGTGTCTCTTCACAGCAATAAAACACTGACTAAGAGGGGAGGAAAAGGTTCATTTCATCTTACAACTCTTGGGTCACACTTCACCAATGAGGGGAGTCAGGCCAGGAATTCAACACAGGAACCTAGAGGTAGAAGCTGAAGCAAAGGCCACAGAGAAACACTGTTTGCTGTCTTGCTCTTTCTGACTTGCTCAGTTTGCTTTGCCAGCGGTGGTACCACTCCAGTGGGCTGAACACTCCCAAATCAATCATCAGTCAAGACCATACCCAACACCTGCCAACAGGCCAATCTTAGTCTTCTCGGTTAAGACTCCCCCTTCTCACATGACTCCAGCCTACATCAAGTTGGTAAGCAGACCAATGAAACTCCCAGAACTAGAACAGCATCCACATGGGACTTAAGCCATGGTCTTAAAGATGTGCTTAGACATGAGATCTCTTAATGGAGAGTGAAGGAAGGACCCAGTGCTTCATGTGGACCACAAGGAAGAAAAGCCTTTTAACCTCAGGATGCAGTGGTAGAATTTCTAGCCACTCCCCCAGCTACATGACTGCACATGTGCTGTCCAGTAGCCAGGCAAGATGCTTAGTCATCCTAGGGCCTTATGTTCTATGTAATCTGTGCTCTGTGTGATAATGTAATCTATGCACATACGTGGCATAGCTACTTAAACCCATATGAGCATGTGGGGGTGGGGGAGAAGATCTATAAAAGTGGGTTCCACTTCCCCTTCCCCTCTCTTCCTGTATGATCTTTCTGTAGGCCTAAGCACCCCCTTCTATTTCCTCCCCTTAATAAACTCTTATACTGGCTTTTCTTTCATGATAAAACAGTGCCATTTAATAAATAACAGCCAGATGCCTCACCAGCCATCAGAGGCCACTGTTCTGCCACTGTTCTGGACTTTGAACTTGACCATCACTTTATTCAGTAAACTCTCTGCTGAGAAGCTAAAGATCACTCCTAATCTAGAGGGAAGTCTGTGCAATGGCTTGCTCTTTTAGGGACAGCACGCGTGTGAACAAGCTGCTCTCAGTTTTCTTGGCACTCATGTTTGAAATCTAAAAGCCGTATCAAATAAGTGTTCATTGATTCTCTTCATTCCCTACAGGAAGAGGAAGCATGAATATTTAGAGGATGGAGATTCCCGCCTCCTTTAGGAATTCTAGGGTTCTCGTGCTCTAGGAATAAGCACACTCCGTGCCTCCTCCTCTTCCCTTACAGTTTGTGTCAGTGCAGCTGTAACCTGGGAAGAGGTTTCCTCTCAGTGTGCATGGCCAAGTGCCTGCAACCCCAGAGCTGCCTGCCGGCCCCACAATGTGGAGCAGCCTGGCTAAGCAAATGACTGCCTGAGTGAACGGGGAGCTTGCCTGGACTCGGTGTTCTTCCTCAGTGAGGCACAGCCAGAGCCAGTCTGAGCAAAGGCTCCATGATGAGTCTGAAGTCGACAGTGAGGCCAACTTTCCACCCCTTTCCAGAGAGTCCAGACCCATCTTAACAACAGACTGTAGAGACTGCCCTCACCCTCTCACTACTGATCGATCCCATGGAGCCAGCCCCAGGTCGGCAGGCAGCGTGTGGCCCGCTGGGCATCTGAGTCTTGATGTCTGTCAGGGGCTCTAGAACACACTTCTACTGTTGACATTTAAGTGGCTGGATGAGCCCGCCACTCTTGACTACGGACCCTGCAGAGACACTGACCAGGAAATCCAATCCAGTGAAGGCACAGCCACCCTGTACAGAAGGCCAGACCAGGGTCTGGGGCCCAGTCCTACCTTACCCCCTCCCTGCTGCCGCCACAGTGCCTGGCTAGCCAGAGCTCAGGGAATCATTCACTACTCAACTCCCACACTCTAAAGCATGACACCAGGCTCTGCTTTAGGATACAGCTGTGCATACATGCCTACACATCACACCTTTTGTTTTCTAAGTGTCTCCTTTTTCTCTCCAAACGCTCCTCCTCTGCGTCTATCCACGGATCCTTCCTGAGGCCGTTCTGCACCGGATGTCATTGCAGAGCTGGAATTGACTGCCTACAGTGTGGCCGGGAGCCTGTGCTTAGGGGACAAAGTGCCAGAGGAGAAGACAAATACAAACCAACCAACCAAGCAAATGCAGAAGCCGATGAAGCAAGCTCCCGTGACTGTAAGAGCTGGACCAAAGGGAAAGCGGCCAGCAACACACACATATCAGTCCACATCTGCAAGGGAGGTAGAGTAAACCCCACCACCAACAGCAGCTCTGATCCACAAATGTCCCCAAGGGCAGAATTTCTGCCATGGGGAAGGGAAAGCCAGGGTAGCGCCATCAGCTTAATGGAGCAGGCAGCTCACCATGTGCATCGTAACCAGCAAGTGCTATGAAAGGCCAAAATCTGGACAGCTAAGAGACACCTTCATTCGTATCCACGGCACTCAGACAAGGTGCCCACAAGCAGTTAACTGAGCTGGTGTGTCCTGCGCATTTTTGCCGTTGATTACTCCCTCTCCACAAGCAAAGTGGTGTTAAATTATTCTAGGAGAGCTCATAGGACCTGTTTGAGCCTTGTTCCCACGACATGTGCACACCCATCAGTAGTCTGTGCCCATGCTAGATAAACGTCATCCCGAGTCTGTTTCCCTAGCTTGGTGGCCTACTTTGATTCCATTTGTTACTGGGCACGCGGTTTCTTTAATCCTGGAGCATATTAGATCGCCAAAGAGGTTTCCAGGTTAAATTTTTCCCCCGTGAAACAGGATTTCTCTGTGTCGCTCTGGCTGTCCTGGAACTAGCTCTGTAGTTTCAGGCTGGCCTCAAACTCACAAAGATCCACCTGCCTCTGCCTCCTGAGTGCTGGGATTAAAGGTGTGTCGCCGCCGCCGCCACCGCCACCACCACCACCACCTGGCTTCCAGGTTACATTTTTAATGCACTATTCAGAACCATTGTGTCTCCTCCAAAGTCCAAGGGTTGGGCAACACTTGTTTTTGTGATAGCAAATAGCAAAGTCTGTTTGTAAAGTGCCACTCTGCTGGCAATGATCAGACCAGAACTATTGAACCAATCTTAGGGATGATTTGGGGGTAGACTCCAGAGTCAGGGAAATTACTCAATGTTATTAAGGCCATTTATAAAGGCCACTGTGGTGTGGAGAGATGGATCAGCAGTAAAGAGCACTGGCTGCTCTTTGAGAGGTCCTGAGTTCAATTCCCAGCAACCACACGGTGATTCACAAGCATCTGTAATGAAATCTGGTGCCCTCTTCTGGCCTACAGGCATACCTGCAGACAGAACACTACATGATAAATAAATAAATCTTTTTTAAAAAATTGAAAAAAAAAAAAAAAAAGGACCAGTTGTTGCTCTTCCAGAGGATCTGAGTTCAATTCCCAGCTCCCACATAGTGGTTAACAACTGTCTGTAACTCCAGTTCCAAGGGATCCAATGCCCTCTTCTGGCATCCATGGGCACCAGGCATGCACATGGTACAGAGACATATATATATAGGCAAAATACCCACACACATAAAATTAACAGGAAAAAAATTAGTGCCTGGCTTGAAATATATAGGTAAAGCTCATTTTCACGAAAAATCACATATGTATATATGTGTGTACGCACGAATATTGTTGCAGGATATTTGATCGCACTGTGAACCCTGAGATTGTGTTATTTACTGGAAAAACCTGTTTCTAGCTGTGGTGTAGTTCAGCCCTAGCACACACCTTTAATCCAAGAGCTTTCTGGTTCAATAATGTAAACAGGATTTTAAAAAGTCAACCACAGGTCAAGAAGCAGAGCAAGCAACCAGTTGACAGGAAGTAAACATGGGATAAGAAAAAAAAAAAACATAGAGAGTAAGAGGAGGACAGATAGAGAGCCACACAGGAAGTAGAAGGGAGGGACATTTGTTTGAGGAGAGTTTTTGAGGTGGTGTAGGAGAGAGAGGTTTCTGGGACATTGGCTGAGGACGGTCAGCCGGGTGCTTTCTCTGCCTCTCTGAGCTAGCAGGCTTTCACCCCAGCATCTGGCTCCTGAGTCTTTACTGGTAAAATCAAATGACTGAGATTTTGTTAAAAACAACAGAATATGTTGTAAAAGCATGCATCTGTGAGACACATCACATTGTGTATTCAGTGTGTGTCACGTCTGTGTATGCGTACTGTGTGCACCCACCTCCATACAATGAGTTTCTGGTTTGATGCATCAAGCTCTCCTCTGGGCAATTGAACTTACATAGGGAAAGGCGTGCACCTTTCTGTGTGTGATGTATCTACATACTCTTTTATCCTCTTGGAAGATCTAATTTTACAAAGAAAAATATTCTTTTTTTTTTTTTTTGGTTTTTCAAGACAGGGTTTCTCTGTGTAGCTTTGAACCTTTCCTGGAACTCACAGAGATCCGCCTGCCTTCTGAGTGCTGGGATTAAAGGCATGCGCCACCACTGCCCGGCCAAGAAAAATATTAAGGGAACAATACTTTCAACAATACATTTTCCTAGGAAGAACTCTGCAAAGAAAACTAAGACACCCACTGAGTACGAGCAACCCCTTTCTGCAAGAGTCTGCTGGGGTCAGCCAGGGTCATGATAGGCCCCATGTCTGACCTCTTTCCAACCATCATATGCAGATCCAGTCACAAGAGTTGCTTTATTTTCCTGGGTCACCCGTGTGCATGATCTCTGTTCAGCCTGCTTCGTGAAGGCATCTGTCCACACCCAAGCCTAGGGACTTATTCAGACGTTGGAAGGAGCATGCCAGCACTCGCTTAGAAATGCTGAAGGTGGGCAGACTCAACCTGTTCTGCTTGGGCCTTACTCTGCACTGCTCTCCTTCCTGCAGGTCTCCTGGGTCATCCCCTGGGGCACATGGATGGGAAACACCTTTTGGTTGGGCTGTTTACCTAGATCTAAAAGGAAGCTCCAAGTTAATTCCTGAGCCCAGATAAACCCTGGTAGACAGCTGTGCAGACTGGGACTGCTCACCTAGCATGTGTCTCCTGAATTCTGTGCCTTAGGTATGGAAGTGGCTGGTCACAAAACCAAGCCAGACCCCTCCTCCCAGCCTAGACCTCTTGGGTGGCCAATAGGACTGGGTCATCAGCTGCCTCTTCTAAGGCAGACAAACACACACCAGGCCATACCTTTTGATCTGTCCCTCTTTGGTGGTACTGCCTAGCAGGGTCTTGAGGCTGAGATGGCCCCGCAGGGGCAGGGAGGCTGACACTCACTCAGCCGAGGAAGAAATCAGGGTAAAGCAGGCCACTGAGAGTGGCCAGGATTGTGACTCATAGGGGAGGCCAGGGACTTGCATTTCCAGCAGAGATTGGGGGGGCTTCCCGTTGCTAAGGGTGTGGGGCTTCCCCATAGTGATGTCAGAGCCCCCAGAGAGACACACCCAGTGAGACACACCCCCAGGGTGTGCTCAAACAGTTGTAAAATGCATGGCCCATTTTCAGTGCTTAGAGCCTCTCAAAGAATCACAGATGATGGCCGGGCGGTGGTGGCGCACACCTTTAATCCCAGCACTTGGGAGGCAGAGCCAGGAGGATCTCTGTGAGTTCGAGGCCAGCTTGGACTACCAAGTGAGTTCCAGGAAAGGCGCAAAGCTACACAGAGAAACCCTGTCTCGAAAAACCAAAAAAAAAAAAAAAAAAAAAAAAAAAAGAATCACAGATGAGCAGAAGACCTTAGGCCCCTGTCTTCCTGAGCCAGCAGCTGGCACCTGCTCGCCTGGGCACTTCTTAGTTTGTCTTAGGGCTGAAGAGGTATAAGCTACTGACTAACTCACCCTACCTAGAAGAAAGGGGAAAGGAATTCCAAGCCCCAGGAGAAGGGTGGATTTGGGGTGGGGCCTATGCTGGACATGCAGGAAATATTGTACCTCCCTGAAGAATTCAGCCAATGAGGCATTGGGAGAGGGGTGGAAACTAGGATTTTAAAGGACAGTTTTATACTGAATTGGCACACCGGACATTTTTTTTGCTTCTTGTCCTGACTTCTGCAAAACCAAAAATAAATCTACCTGGCTTTGACTACTCAGAATGTCCAATGCTTTGACTATGAAGCGAGGATCGTTTCTCACACCAACTCTGGTCCGTGTCTGAACCGGGCAGGGGTCCTGAAGCTGTGTGAGGACACTGCGGACTCAGTCACGTGACCTCGAGTGAGCCAGATGGTACTTTTAGCTTACCCTGGGTGTTTAGCTTATAGCTGGCATTGACCAGAACGTCTCTGTGGCCAAATAAACCATTGCACTTCTCAGGTAGACCTCATAAGTCTACTTTGGGAAGCGGAACGAGAGCTGGGCTCAGAACGCAGGGTGGACACCTAGCCCGTGCTCCAGCCCCATGAACCAGCCATTTCTCTCTGTTCAGCCCTCGCCTACGCTTAGACTTTCCCTGCCCTGTAGTTCTCTTAGATTCTAGGAGCTTCTGGACTCATTTTCCCTCTTTATTGAGCACCTACTGTGTCTTAGTCACTGTGCCCGACTGTGTCTGGGGCGCTGAAGAAGCCACCCGTCCTTGAGGTCCACAGGGAACAATGTGAAATGGAGCCGATGTTAAAGGCACAGAACAGCCCTCCTTGGGTTCTGGAAGAAGGAACAAGTGCGATGCCTCTGTGCTGATCTTGAGATCTCTCCTTCTACGGACAGTGCTCAAACAGCCCTGGAAACTTGTTCCACAGGACAGCCCAGACTAGGGAGCGTGGGGAGCCAGTAGGGTCTGTGCCCGACCAAGGTGGCCCAGGGTTGCTACTCTCGTCAAAGTAGCAGGGATCTGAGGAGTTTGTAACCTAGTCCTTCCATTTCTTCAGACTTGTAAGTGAAGAACAAAACCCGAGCCCAGTGTGTGTGTGTGTGTGTGTGTGTCTGTCTGTCTGTCTGTCTGTCTGTCCACATGTGGCTGCACGTACATCTCCCAGTGCAGAGGAGGAAAGAGGTTGAGCACACAGGGATTTCTTCATCACACCAGTGCTTCTAGGGATCCCTCCACCCGGCCTCTCTGTCCTGTCTTCCACCCACCCTCCATTTCATGTGTCAGACTTACTCCTTTGCTCAAATCAGAGAGGCAAGAAAACCCAGAGCTGCGAGGAAAACCCCGTCCTTGAACATTTGCTACACTTTCACTCAGCCATGCTGACGTCTGCTGCACCCAGGCTCCAAGAACACAGGGGTGGGCATGCTACCAGCCCAGATCTCCACTCCTCGGCTTCTGGGTTGTAGGAGCGGCCTCACCACCGTTGCTCGGGTGGGCTTAGTACCCGTGTGTTCTCCTGCCACCTCGGGCTCACAGGCAGTCAGTGCCTGCTCCACTAGGGACAGGGCCACACACCTTTCCTTATAGCAGGGAAGGTCGCTGAGATTAGAACCACTTGGACTCAGAAAGCAGCAGGACACAGAGAAGAGCATATCCAGGTCAGCAGGTGCCTGAGCCATCTCCAGTAAAAACTCACCCTTTGCAGCCTGTCCACCACTAGAGACCTCCAGAGGTCTAAACCAGGCTCCAGACATCCTCAGTCTCCACTCACTCCCTGCAGTCCTTGTTTCCCACAGAGGTCTGAGGCCAGGCCATTCCCATTCCAGGTCCTCCCTAACTCAGCGGATCTCGACCTTCCTAACGCTGTGACCCTTTATACAGCTCCTCATGTTGTGGTGGCCCCCAAACATAAAATTATTTCGTTGATACTTTATAACTGTAATTTTGCGACTTATGAATCATAATGTAAATATCTGATGTGCAGAATATCTGATATGAGACCCCAGGGAGGTCACAACCCACAGGTTGAGAACCACTGTTTGGGCCTAACAGACAAGTCACCTGACAGGTTGTTTTTGCCCGTGATGTCCCACACATTCACCTGGAACTCTGAGAAACAGTGGGGAGCTTTCTAAATCTTAGTGAGAAGGTAGAGTGCTCATCTCTGAGCCAGCCCCAGCCCTGGTAGGGAAAGGGTCCTCACCCAGGGGAATCAGGAATCTGACTGTCTCCAAGTACCCCCCAAAATGGACACCCCCCACTCCCTAGCTATAGGAGGGCCGGGTTGTTGTGTTTTGTGGAGCCCCTGCCCCTCTACATACCTCCCTCCAGACCCTAGAGCCCACCTGCAAGGTTCTTCAGGGGCCATGCACTCTGGGACCTTGTTCTGGTGCTGGGCGCCAAGTGTCTGCTGCCCAAGTGAGCTCTGATCAGGGCCTGGTCATCAGGAGCCTACCTAAGGTTGTATAGGCTATGGATGGCCTCAGGGCTTCATTCACAGGCATGAAGGCTGGGTGTGACCTCCAGGGCTCCTCCCACAGAAATGGCCTCCCCAATCTTCTCTCAGAGAAGACTCAGTAATTACAGGAATTTCCTCATCAGTGGAAATCTCCTGACAGCAAGCTGTTTGCTCTCCGGCTTTGCCCAGAGGAACAAATATGGCCATGTTGCCATTGATGATGGCTCTCTGCTATGGAGGAGGGAAGTTTCTCCTCTCGGTCAATGAGACAGGACATTCAGGCTTAGGTCAGTGGCAAATGTAACCAGGACCAGCTTTCCTCCAAATCACTGCTGAATCTTCCTAAAGATAAAGTACTTACCATGCCCAATTCTACCCTTAAACAAAAGTTTCTCAACTTTCTCGGTCACACTCCAAAGCAAACTTCTTGGGAAAGAGTGAAGGAGGCAGGTCAGGGTCTATCTGAGCCAGCCAGCTAGCCACAGATGAAAGTCACCCCAGGCAGGGTGCTCAAAGAGTGACCCCAGGCCTACCCTTGTGGATGGGACAGGCTAGAGGTCTGAGAGAGCAAGGCACCTGTACCCAGCCACTGGGGCTGCAGGGTGGGAAAAGTCTACCACGTCAAGCTTCTTCCAGGTAGGGCCAGAAGCTCAGGCTTCCCTCCCCAGGAGCCATACTCAGCACTCCCATTATACTTAGTACTCCTACCACACTCAGTACCCTGTCACACTCAGTACTCCCATTACATCTTTCCAACGTGTCCATTTGTCTGTCTGTTACCTGAAACGAGTTGCGTTCCTGGAGTCACATTTGCAGAGACTCTGCCAAAGCCGTAAAACACAAAATCTGCACCATGCTGGGCTTCCACTGGGGATGCTGAGCACAAGCTGCTGCTGCTGCAAGTCCTTCTGTCCCATGGGCTTCTCTGTGGGACCCTGGTTTGCCTGCTTTGAGCTACTTCCCCTAATGCTCTTTGGAAGGACACATTGGCATTTTGTCAGGTGCCAGTGTTGCGGCCAAGGGTCCAGAGGCAAAGCTGGGGATGGTCTTGATCTTTGGTTTCACGGACTTCTCATGCGACGGGAGGTGGTGTTACCAGGGTCTGTGTTGTGGCGTTCCCTCCCAAGGGGGCGTAAAGGTTTGGTTGCCCCTGCAGAGGGCTCGGAAGTTGGTCTGGAGAGCCGGTGTCTAAGTTAAAACTTGAGGGATGTTCCAAGCAGCCGGAGCAATGGAGCCTGGGGCCCACGGCAAGCCAGAATGGTGGCAGGAGGCAGGCAGGGGGTCGGATGGGAGACTGAAAAATCAGCCAGCAGCCTGTGGGAGAAGCCTGGAGAAGCAAGAAGAGTTTGTACTCCACCGGAATTTGCGAACAGGCAGAAAGCCAAGACTGCATTTTCTGATAGTGACCTCTTCTGAGGGGCTGTTTGTCTCTAACTCACAGACAGGTTTTGTTTGTTTTGTTTGTTTTTTATTTTTGATAGAAGTCAGATTATTCTATACCTTTTCTGCTATTTGCATTTTAACTTATTAAAATTCTTGGCCATATTCGCATATGATACAGGCCCGCCTCTCTCTGCGGTGCTGGGTGGCTGCCGCACTGTACGACGCTAACATACTTGACCTTGCAGCCAGCCCTCTCCTTATATCCACATGCTGCTTCTAGAAGCCGACATGATCCTGTGCCAGTTTTAAAATGTGCATGCAACTCAGAAGAGGCTCAGAGCCACATAACTGCTGAGCATGCGCCAGCAAGATGCAGACAACTCTGACCAGTTGGCCTCAAAGACTGCTCTGCCCCACTCCCAGCCCACAGCACAGGTCTGCTCCCCACATGCTCCTGCAGCTCTGCACTCCACACGGCTCCTTGCAGCGTCGTAGGTGCCCCTTAAAGCTCCCCACGATTCCCCTGCTCCCGGCAGTTCCTAGCACTGTTAGACGTGGCTCGGCTTTCTGCCTGCTGATTGGAAGACATAGCCTATTGTATTATTTTTTATTATTGTTGCTACTAGTGGGGGGGATGTGTGTGTGTGTGTGTGTGTGTGTGTGTGTGTGTGTGTGGTATGTGTGTTTGTGTGGTGTGTGTGTATGTATGTGTGGTGTGTGGTGTGTGTGTTTGTGTGGTGTGTGTGTTTGTGTGGTGTGTGTGTTTGTGTGGTATGTGTGGTGTGTGTGTGTATATGTGTGGTGTAGATATGTGTGGTGTGTGTGGTGTGTGTGGTATGTTTGTGTGGTATGTGTTTGTGTGGCATGTGTGTATTTGTGATGTGTGTGTGTGTGGTGTGTGTGTATGTGGTGTGTGTGTGGTGCGTGTGTGTGTGGTATGTGTGTATGTGTGTATGTGTGTGGTGTGTATGTGTGTGTGTATGGTGCGTGTGTGTATGTGTGTGTGTGTGTGTGTGTGTGGTATGTATGTATGGTGTGTGTGTGTGTGTGTGGTGTGTGTGTGTGTGTGTGTGTGGTGTGGTGTGTGTGTGGTGTGTGTGTGGTATGTGTGTATGTGTGTATATGTGTGGTGTGTGTGTGTGTGTGTGTGTGGTGTGGTGTGTGTGTGGTGTGTGTGTGGTATGTGTGTATGTGTGTATATGTGTGGTTGTGTGTTGTGTGTGTGTGTGTGTGTAGCAGTAACGCCCGCGTTACCAATACGCGTTCACCATGTCCGAGCGAAGGGCTGCGGATTAAAAATAGAGACAAGAGACAGCGAGTCATTCGTACGTTTGGATGTCGAATGCCGTTTATTGCAAGAGGGAAGAAACCTTAAATACAGGCTTACAACACAAATGGAGGATCCCCTGAGGGCAGAAGTTCGCTACCAATGGTCTACATTCTAGACCCAAAGTTCTGCATTCTTGCATCTAAGTTGTTTACACCAAATACAGGATGCACCTAAGTTGTTTACACCACAAGCAGGATGTAGGAACAAAGAACCTCCGGTAAGCTCTCCGATGATCCTAAGGTGAGAAGGACACCGGCAGGGAATCTGAATAGGAAGGACACCTGGTCAGCAAGCAAGGCTACAGCCACTCACAGTCGGGGGTCAGGGCCCATGGCGCCCACATGTGTGTGTGTGTGGTGTGGTGTGTGTGGTGTGGTGTGTGTGTGTGAGTGTGTGTGTGTGTGTGTACATGGAGCTATACACCTATGCTTTTAGAGGTCTATGTCAGTTATCTTGCTCTACTGTTCTCCACATTATTTTTGAGACAAGGTCTCTGGCTGAGCCTAGAACTCACTGGCTGGGCTAGCTGGACATTGAGCCCCAGAAATCCCCCAGTTACTGGCTCCTGGCGCTGGAATTACAGGCCAGCTTCTGTGCCAGATTTGTTTATGTGTGTCTCAGGGATCTGAACTCAGGCCTCATGATTGTGTGGCAAGTGCTTTACCAATGAAGATGTCTCCTCTTTCTTCATGTTGTAAATTTTTTTAAACTTTAAAATCTTTGGTCAACATGGAATTTCTGTTGTGCCATGCAGTAGGGCATGAGGCCAGCTTTATTCTTTTCCTTCTCAAGAAAAATGATTGGAAATGTTTTTACATCCTGGCGCAATGTGGCTTTTCTCCCAAATGGTGCTTTAAACAACATGCTCCTATATAGGGCGTGTTTCAGGCTCTGTTTTATTCACCTTCCCCGTGTGTCCCCACAGCAAGGACATGTTTAAATCACCAAAATCACAATCCTCCTTGTTATGATACACACATGCTGGTGGGTAGAGCCAGGGTGCCCCACGGCGGGTGAGAGACAGAGATGCCCTGTGGACAGTGTGGGGGGAAAGAAGGGGAGAGAGAGAGAGAGAGAGAGAGAGAGAGAGAGAGAGAGAGAGAGAGAGAGAGAGAAGAAGAGGAGGAGGAGGAGGAGGAGGAGGAGGAGGAGGAGGAGGAGGAGGAGGAGGAGGAGGGCATGGGGTTTGAGAGGTGTGCCCCTCATGGGAGGGAAGCAGAAGAGGGAGAAGAGAAGAGAGAGAAACGGGTGGTGTTTTCCCTTAAGAACAGGGTGTTCCCTCAGGGCATAGGGTGGCGCCAGGGGGGGTCAGAACATTAACACTCCTGTCTCAGCCCCACTCCCCGCTCAGTGCTGGGGCGACAGCTAGGAACCACCACTGCTGACATGCTGGAGTTTTCTAAGAGACCGCTGCCCTCAGTGAGGGAATGGAAGGAGAGGAGAAAGAATCACCGAGGGCCTCTTTCCTTCCTGCTTGCTTGCTCTGCTTAAACATCTCAGTGATTAGAGGCAACACCTCTTCCTGGCCCAGAGAGCTCCTGGCTGCCAAGGGCCCTTCAGGGTTGACCCCGGCACCCAGGACATCAGCCTACATTGTTTCAGGGAGGGCATTCTGGGAAGGAAGAGCCTCACAATACACGGATTGGCTCTTCCTAGTGAAGACGCCTCAGCTGACGTCATCATATAACCACAGCCTGGGGGAAAGGTTGGGCCCGGAGAGACCGCTCCCGAGGCAGGTGGGCATGGGCTGCCTAAGAAAGCTAGCTGAGCTGGGCACGGTAGAAACGAACAAAGAAGACACGAAATGAAAAGTAACCCGGCGAGGCAATGTCTTTTTGTAAAAAGTGTGCCGGAGAAGCCAAACAGGGTCGGTGAGCACGTGGGAACGAGGGCAGGAAGTACCCTCCATCTTGTTCTGGTGTGTGGGGGGCACTGTGTCTTTTCCCCATGGGCGGTGTGGCCTACTTCACAGTCTTTCACAACTACTAGTTTCAAATGGATGGGCAAAGGAAATGAAGGGAAGCTGGAGGGAACCTGCTCCAAGCCACCGCGTTCTGGGAACACAGTGGGGCCTTTTATAAACAAACACCAGCTGGGGGAGATTTAGGGAACATTGGCCTTCGGTGGTCCAGCTACCTTTGATAGAAATAAAACAACAACTACAAAATAATATTTTCATAGTGATGCACACCGCTAACACCAGGACTCTGGAGGGGGCGGCAGTTGGTGGAATTAGGAGGGCACAACGGAATTCCTGGTTCCACGGTGGGGATTTTTTTCCCACAGATTTATTCTGTTTAGAGAGGCTACCATTGTACATATGTTCATCCTTTACCAAAGGTCACACAAAATTTCCCAAAGGGAAAGGCATTAATAGTGAGAATCATTCATAATAAAAGTAAAAAGGTGCTGGAGAAGTGCGGTCTGCAATGTCGAAATGCTGGAACTTGGTCAAGCAGCAGGCGTCGACATGTGGTCCACGCCGCTTCCCCAAGCTGCTGTTGGTTAGGATGTTTTATCACAGTAACAGACAACACCCCAGGACAACCCCAAACCAAAGCACAACCAGACAAAGAAAAGCAGTGGCCAGTTCAAAATCTGATCCATAGTTCCCCCTGAAACAGGATTTTCTATGCATCGGACAAGCATGCCATAGCCAGCCAGGGAACAAATTTAGATAATCTTCCTGTGAGTCGGATAAAGGTTATCTACAGCTTCAAAGATCCAGACAAAGATTTCCATTAAATGGTGTTCACTAGAACTGATTAAAAGTCGCACCCAAATCAACAGGAGGAGAGCTATTTCTTTTCTTTTCTTTTTCTTTGAGATTGTAGTGCCCCACACCTTTAATCCCAGCACTCAAGAGGTAGAGGCAGTCAGAGTTCTGTGAGTTTGAGGCCAGCCTGGTCTACATAGCAAGTTCTAGAACAGCCAGGGCTGTGTAGAAAGATCTCATCAAACAAAACAAAAGTCAGATCCCAAACCAAAACAGAAGAGAAAGCTTCTGCCAACTATACAGAGGACCTTTCCTAAAAGTTACAGCTCTCAGGATAGGTGGTGGTGTTTTTGTTCATTTGGGGCCTGCCACCTAGCTCCCACATAAATCGCACATGGAGTCTTACTATGAACACCCAGCCTTAGCTTGTCTTCTTTCTTGCCAGCTTTCCTCAGCAAAAATCAGCCCATGTGGCTTTTCCCGTTCCCTTGCTTCTGTAAATCTCACTCTTACCCCGTGGCTCGCTGTGTAGCTGGGTGGCTGGCCCCTGACGTCCTCCTTCTCTGGCTACTTCTTCCCTTTTTTCTCTTCCCAGATTTCTCCTATTTATACTCTCTGCCCGCCAGCCCCGCCTGTCCCTTCTCCTGAGTCATTCTTGACTGTTCAGCTCTTTATTAGACCATCAGGTGTTTTAGACAAGCACAGTAACACAGCTGCACCGGGTTGCACAATGCAACCTAAAGAAAAGCAGCACACCTTAAAATAAGATTCCACAACAGGTAGGACTCGTTTGGGTCATTTTGTAATCCTGTTCACACATAAAACAGAAACGAAATAAAGATGAGGCATGGTGTTGCATACCCATAATCCCAAATAGTGGGGAGGCTAAGGCAGGAGGACACCAAGTTCAAGGCCTGCCTAAGCTACAGAGTGAGTTCAAGGCCAGCCTGGACAATTTGTTGAGATTCCGACTCAAAATTAAAGAATTTAAAAGGGGGGCTTGGGATAGAGTTCAGTGGTGGAGCACTTGTCTAGAGGGTACAAAGCCTTGGACTCAGTCCTTAGCAGGAAAAAGAAAAAGGGATGGGGTGGGGAGTAGGAGAGAGGGAAGAGGAAAAGGAAGGGAGGGAGGGAGGAAGGAGGGACAGAAGGAAGGAAGGAAGGAAGGACTATCATCCAAATGTTCCGCATGCACCATGAAGGCCATCCCACAGCCTCTACACTCTAACCTGGGCAGAGTAATTCAGGGCCTCACACCCAGCCAGGCCAGCACAGCACAGAGACTCCCTCGGGTGCCGCTTTTCATGAGCTGAAGCCCTTGTCCCCAGAGAGAGTTTCTGGTGGCCACCAAGTCCTTTTCTTCTTGGAGATGGGCGGTCTAAATTCTTCCTCGTCATTGACAAGCCAAATTCTAGAGCAGGCACTAGCAGGATTTGTTTCTGTTTTTGTTTTTTTTCCTTTCTGAAACTTGGAAATGGAAGAGAAATACCTGCAACAGCATTCTAAGCAAACACACAGGAAGACAGGAAAAACTATGCTACAATTGCACAGGATCCTAGGACAAGAGACGAGGAGGCCTAGTGCTGGGGGACCCCTGGGAGCCCATGCACCAATGCCGACTGTTTTCCTCCTGACTTCTGGTTGCTCGCACACGTTGCAGCACTGTGCTGTGAGTGTACTGTCCCTGAAGGATTGGAGTATACCACCTCAGTGGGTGCCACTCTGGCTGGCACAAGGGCCTGTTTTCAGCTGGTGGCAACTGAAACAGCACACCAGGGTGAGATCTCTGCTCCTCTTTGTCAGGTTCAAATCCTGGTAGTTAGAGAAAAGCCAGCGCTCCTGAGGAGTCTGTGAAGCCATTTCCTTATCTCTGGCAGAAGGGACAAATGACTATCTCTGGTGGCCGTTAGCATACCAAAGCGTATGCTGGTCTCCAGGCTCCTCAGTATCAACACATACCTGTTACACATTTCAGAGTCCGTGCGGCCAGCCTGGCTCTGTCACCCAGCCCCTCACTCTAAACTTGTCCAGTTCGGAAGCCTCCCTCCTTCCAGCTTCTCATTCTTTTTACAATCCTGCTCTTTTGACTGCTCTCTTTTCTTCCTCTCTTGACTCTCTCTCTTAGCTGCCTCTTGTCTCTTCCCTTCTCTTTCTCCCCTCATAGCCAAGTCTAGACTGCTGGCCATGTTCAGTCTACTACGTTCTCTCTCCGCTCTGGATTCTTCCCGACGCCTTCGGTGGTTCTCTCCCTGATACCTATAATAAAACCCTTCTCCTTAACCATACCTTGGAGCAGTCATGTGCCCAGTGTATACACTTTCCATCTGCCCGAGCAAACAGTATAAATTCCCCCGTTAGGTTGTCCCAGCCGCTCCACTTCCTGACCCAGAAGGGAAAACTACAACCTACTACAAAGATGAACCGGCAACAGGAAAGTCCATGTAAACAGCCTGACCATCCAGCTCTTACCTTTCATCAGTTTGTCCTTGTTCGTATTTGTCAAGGGAAAAAAGAAAAAAAGTAAACACAGAATAGAATGGAATCGACTCAACACACATTGGGTAGAATCAAGAGGCCTTTGCTGGGAGGACTTCAAATACAACTCCCAGCTGACCTTCTGAACTGGACTTCAGATACCCAGTCACTCCAGTGCAAGGGGGGACCTTGAGCCTGGGCCAGACCACAACTTCCTGAAACACTGTTGGCCTCTGCTGACCTTATATTTCACAGATGCCATCTCCAAGCTGCCCAGAGAGGTGTCCACACACAGGCTGAGAGGACAGCCTGGCATTTTCAGTACATCATGACCCCTGACCAATAAATAGGTCATGTGCTACCCACACCCCTTTGTGGCTTAAAGCTTTGGAGGCAGCTGCCGCTTTGTGAAAGCCCAGGGCGTATTTCCAAAACTGTTTGAATCTGTTTTTCCAAGTCACAGTCAGTATTAACCCCAAAGAGATAGAATTATGTTTGTTCTCAATCAGGTTGACTTTATTGCAGATTGACATTTTTCCCACACTTGCTATGTAAACTGTAGCTAGAGTTTTCCTGGCCCTGCCTGGCCCACAGTCAGGACAAATCTCTGTCACCCGCCAGTCTTGCAGCCGCTCAGACCCAACCAAGTAAACACACAGAGACTTATATTATTTATAAACTGTATGGCCATGGCAGGCTTCTTGCTAACTGTTCTTATAGCTTAAATCAACCCATTTCTATAAATCTATAAGTTGCCACGTGGCTCGTGGCTTACCGGCATCTTAACATCTGCTTCTCCTCATGGCGGTGGCTGGCAGCGTCTCTCTGTCTCAGCCTTCCTGTTCCCAGAATTCTCTTCTCTGCTTGTCCCGCCTATACTTCCTGCCTGGCTACTGGCCAATCAGCACTTTATTTATACAGAGTGACATCCACAGCAGTAAACTATCTCAGGTGACTTAGGATCTGAAGCAGCTAGTCCTAGATCCACAGACTGAAGCAAAGTCTTAATCCTATTTGCTCAGCCCTATTTTTCCAGGAAAGACATCTGCCTCTCTTCTCATCGCCCTTCCCAGAGGCTGCAAAGTGGCCCTCATTCTGCTTTGGTTAAGAGATACAGCCTGGAGGCAGCCAGAGAGTCAAACTTCCAGCCAGTTTGCCTGCTTGTGTGCCTCAAATCCATGCTGAAATCCTGACTCCCAAGGTGAGAATTTGGAAGTTCAGGGTTTGGGGAGTGTCTTAGTCAGTGTTCTGTTGCTGTGAAGAGACATCATAGCCATGGCAACTCTTACAAAATAAAGCATTTCGCTGGGGCTTGCTTACAGTTTCAGAGGTTTATAGCTGGGAACATGGCAGCAGGCAGGCAGACATGGTGCTGGAGAAGTAGCTGAGAGTCCTACATCTGAATCTGTAAGCATCAGGAAGAGAGTGACACTAGGCTTAGCTTGAGCATTTGGAACCTCAAAGGCTTCCTCCAGTGGCACACTTTTTCCAACAAGGCCACACCTCCTAATCCTTTTCAAATAGTGGCACTCCCTGGTGACCAAGCAGTCATGGGGACCATTCTCATTCAGACCACCACAGGAAAGACTATGTCAAGTGGGTGAAGCCTTCAAGGGAGCCATGCCCTTATAAAGGGGGTCTCAGAGGGCTCACTTTGCTCTGTGAGGACACAGTGAGAAAACAGAAGTCTGCAGCTGCTGTGGGATAACCTTCTGTATGCTGTGAATATGTGTTGTTCTGATTGGTTAATGAATAAAGCTTGCACTGGCCTATGACAAGGCAGCTTAGAGGCAGGCAGGAAATACAAACAGGTATACGGAGAGAAGAAAGGAGAGCAGAAGGAGACAGACACCAACCACCGCCCAAGGACCAGCAAGATGCCAGCAGACCGGTAAGGCCACGGCCATGTGGCAACTTATAAATTAATAGAAACAGGTTAATTTAAGATATAAGAGCTAGCTAGCAAGAAGCTTGAGCCATAGGCCATCCAGTTCATAATTAATATAAGCCTCTGTGTGTTTACTTGGGTTTGAGCAGCTGCAGGACCAGGTGGGACACAGGAAAACTTCTGACTACGTGCAACCCTGAGAAGGGTCCTCCTCACAGCTTGGCCACCATGCTGTCAGTCTATCTTGACCTCCAGAGCAGTGGGGAGCACAGATCCTTCTGCAAGGCACTCAGCTGTGGTGATGGCTGTGTTGTGCCAGCCACAGTTGGCCAGGGCAGAGCATCTCACATCAACAGCCCCAAGAGCCACCCATATTTCTGCCCAGGGCAAGTCTTGCTGTTAGCAACATAAAGAAATGTTCTGTAGTTTGAGAGGCTTGGAAATAATCATAGTATGCCCATCCCAACCTGACCATGCTCAGCTTACATATTTGCTGATGTTTTTTTCCAAGCCTCAGAGCATTTCACTTGGGTCCAAATCAAAAGGAAGACTCATGACATGAATCTTAAAGAGGAACACAGTGTCCAAGAGCAACGGGAACACAATGTCTTCATCAGAACTGGACAGGACATGTGTGAGAACCTAGGACCAAGAGAATCACACAGAATAAACATGACAGAGCCGGCATATGCCAAACTTACAGGGTAATATCACACTGAGTGGGAGAAAGTAGAAGCATTTTTTCCCTAATCTGGAATGGGAAGAGAGTGTCCACTCTCTCCACTCTCATTCAATACTTTGCTTGAATTCTTAGCCAGAGCCATAAAGGAAGAAAAGGGAGTAAGAGAGACATGAGTAGAATGAACCTTATCATCCAGTCTTCTACTTGGAGACCACAGAGACTTTGCCAGGCTCTGAGATCTCATAAACACTGTCCACAAAGCAGCAAGATGCAAAAAAAAAAAAAAAAAAAAAAAAAAAAAAAAAAAAAAAAAAAATTGATTCTTCATTTGCAAATAAAAAATTCACTAGAAAGTCAGAAAAACAATCCCTTTAACAATATTATCAAAATAAAACCTAGGAACAACCAAAAAACAAAACAAAACAAAAGAACAGCCGGGCGGCGGTGGCGCACGCCTTTAATCTCAGCACTTGGGAGGCAGAGGCAGGCGGATCTCTGTGAGCCTGGACTACCAAGTGAGTTCCAGGAAAGGCGCAAAGCTACTCAGAGAAACCCTGTCTCAAAAAACCAAAAAAAAAAAAAAAAAACTAGGAACAAGCATGACCAAGGACACGAAAGACCTCTAACGAGGAAAACATGAAGGAGAGAAAATGAACATCCTCTAATATGGAAAGACTTCTCATGCTCATGGATTGGCAGAATTAACAGTAAAAATAGCTATGCTACCAAAAGGCAATCTTCAATTTCAATGCAATCTTTCATCAGAATTCTAATGAAATTCTTCAGGAAACTAGAAAAACAAAACAAAAACCATAAAATTAAAATGAAAACACAAATGACCCTAAGTAGTCAAAGCAATCCTGTGCAAAACAACACTATTGGAGGCAATTTAATTCCTGATTTTAAATTATATTATGGAACTACAGCAACAAAATCAGCATGGCACTAACACAGAAATGGATGTGTATGTAGACCATTGTAATAGAAAAGAGGACCCTGAACTAAATCTACAGAGATGGAGCCATCTGATTCTTGGCAAAGATGGCAAAAACAGACATTGGAAATAAGACTTTTTCAAGTGATTTGGAAGAATTCACAGGGAGAAGAATAACATTCTATGTCCATTCCTCACCCTGTGCAGCATCAACTCAAAATGTATCAAACACCTTCATGTAAATCTGAAGCAAACTCCTACAAGAAAACAGAGGGGAAGCATTTCACTATCTGGGCATAAGCAATGACTTTTTGAAGCAAACTCAAATAGCTAAGGAAATCACAGAATTCCTTAGCAAATGGAGCTGCGTGAAATTGAAAAGCTTCTGTACAGTAAACAAAACATTGGAGTAAAGAGATGGCCAATAGAATTGAAGAATTCATGTGCCAGGGGTTAATACATAAAGAGCTAAATAATTAAACACCAAAAGGACAAACCATTCAATCTACAAATGGCCAAATCAAACACTTTTCAAAAGAAGTCATAATTGCATGAAGGGGTCCAATGTCTTTAGAAACTGGGGAAATGAAGTCAAAGTAATATCTAGAGTCTATCTAGACAGCCAGTCAGAACGGCTACGACTAACAAGAAAACAAACAAGTGTTATCAAGGATGAAGGGAAAGGACCATAAACACCCTGGTGTGGGAGTAGAGCCACAGCAGGGACAAGATGCTGGTGTCTGAAAGACTAAAACCTGAACAACCGCATAGTCCAGCTGTAGCAGTTCTGAGAATATACCCAGAGGAGTCAACGTGAGTTTTCCAAAGAGACACCTAGACACCTGCATACCCATGTCTATCAATGCACTGGGTCACACCAGCCAAACTGTGGAATCAGCCTGGATATCAGCAGTGAAAGAATGGATAGTGAAAATGTGGTCTCTTACAAGTGGAGTTTTATTAAGCCACAAAGAGGAATGAGTGGCGTTTGGAGATTATCCTGTTAAGCAAAATCAGGGAGTAGGCTATCATGGGAGGCTTATGGGAAAGCGTGAGTGTGACCATTAGAGGTGGAAATGAGGGAGGGGAAGAGGCGAGGAAGGGCAATGGAGGGCTGGCTGCACATGGGCAAGATCGCTACATACTATAACAGTTCCCCAGACCTCAGTAGGCTCCCCGACCTCTGCACAACTGACTCCAAGATGGAGGTACCGTTCAGGCCATAAAACTCAGCATGTAGACAGCACTACCTGCCAAAACAAAAACAGAGACCTAATCCATGAAAGCCCATAGCGTTGTGTGATATTTTGTTTGTGTGCTGACAAATAAAGCTTGCCTGGAGATCAAAGGGTGGAGTTAACCACTAGTTAACCGTAGAAGCCAGGCAGTAGTGGCACACACCTTTAATCCCAGCACTTGAGAGGAAGAAACAGGAAGATCAGAAGCTCAAGGCCACCCTGGGCTACACGAGATTGAACCAATCTAAAAGAGAAACAGAGCCAGGCACTGGTGGTGGTGCACACCTTTAATCCCAGCACCAGGGAGGTGGAGACAGGATCTCAGCCCCCCATTTGGTCTGAGGATCTGTCTGTAGTTCTGCTTCTGGCTAATTGTTTTTGTTAACTGAGGTATATCAACATAGGGTATAGTTTTTGTGCTTAAAAGCTCACCCCGAGAAAGACTCAGGGCTACACTGGGATTCTGAACACCCAGTGTAGAAAAAAATTTTATTGGCTTAAACCCATGTCTGAGTAGTCCTCTTTGGTGGGTACCCCCATAACACCACATGTGTTGGAATGCCATGAACTCTCTTCCTTTTTGGGGGCACAAAGGCTCTTGTCCCCATAGAGCACTAGGAAACCAGGAATGTGAAACTGGAAGGGGCTTCTCCTCCCCTTCCACCCAGAAGCTGGGAGTGGACCTCCCATTGTTAATGACCTGGCGACCTTTTTCCTATCTGTGGATGCAGACCTCATGCACTCTTTGCTATAAAGGCTGACTTCGCCTAAAATGTTTATCCTCGACTCTCCCTGCCTAGATCCTTATCTTACGCTCCCAGTTAAACCCATCCACAGGGTTATTTATGTCACAGGTGCTTTGTGGCCTGCTGACCGCTATGCTATCAGAGACTGCACTAGACTCTAGGCCTTTAGCTATAGAACCCACCCTCATGGTCACAAGTGCTTTACAAGGTAGTTGTTATGTAGTCACACCTTAAGCTTTATTGTGCACCTCGAATGGGACTGAGTGGACTGATGGTTGCCTGGAAATTTTTTCCCAGATTGTGCTATGATTTAATCATGCTGGCCATGAACTGCTTGGCATCAGACGACCCAAGTCTGATCTGGGTTGATGAAGTCAGTCTGCACCAGGTTTTGATTCTCACTTCTTGGCTGTTAGCTTCCCTGCCTGGACCTCTGTAGGGTCCCCCTCAGTTGTCCCCCCAATAGCACAGAAGGAAGCTCTGTCTGCAGACCGACTGACCTAACCGATAGAGCTGCAGTGCTGTGGAGAGGATGAACTGCTGCAGGCCCAGCGCCTAGCTGTCTTTTCTAGTTCTAGCTCAGAACAGCTATTTCTCACCCAGCTCTGGAACTAACATCTTGGGACTGGTAGAAAAACATCTTTTTTGAATCTATTAACTTTAGAAGATCTGTAGCTTCCACTAACCCAAAAGCTCAGATAGCATCAGAGGCTTATAGAAAAGTTTCCTCATCTCACTGTACCTGCCTCTGATGCATCCATCAACGTACTTTAAACTTGCTTTGATTTATGACTTTCTTTGTTCCGTAAAAACTTACGAAGCTGCTTCCACTTTGGAACGTGAAACTTGGAGTAGCCTAAATCTGTGTTCCCGGGGCCGTGGTCACTCAAAATGACTCTGAAATAAACTCTTACTCCCTTTACGAGGACAGCTGTGGTTTTACGTGGACCTGTCTAAACGAAGATCAGAATGGCAAACTTCTTGAGGATGGTATGTCACAGGTTTGGGGGCAGGGCATCCCACAGGTTCCAGTGCGAGGTGGGACAGGGAGAAGGTGTAACCAGAAAGACCCCACTGCGAGTAGGTGCGTGGGGCTTGAACACGAAGCCTGGTGTGGTCTCTGAGGGCTGTGACCATGCTGGTGAGGCACACCCGGCCACCTTTGTGCTGATATTTTGTTAAGCCACCTATCCAGCTCCAGCAGGTGCCAGGGAGATGCCGTTCCATCCCCTCTGACTGCCCGACTCCCCCGGGACATGGCTGTTTTCAATTTTGGGGTGCTTGCTCTAGTTTCTCATTCTCAGGATGACCTTGATCCTGGGAGGACCGGGGGTGAGGAGGCAGCAGGTGCTAAGTTCAACCGGCCCAACAGGAATCTCAGACAATGAACATTCCTGTGCCTGGCTCCCGCACCTCTGCAGTGTGGCAGGCAGCCCAGAATCTCACTGCACGGCATCTCCCCCGCGACTCTCTCAGGCCCTGGGCAAACCCGCTGGCTCCCACTTGGCGGTTCCTGTGGTTTGGCAAGAAGAACCAGGGCCTGGCTGGCCTTGTGCTCTTCTGGGATTGCAGGTGGTAGCGTGGGTGTGAGAGACTTTGCCTTTTCATCTGGGGATGCTCCTCTCTAAGGAGCTGCCACAGCGACTTTCCCCCACCTCTGTGAGGAAAGCCTGGTAGTAAGGTTTCTTCTGAAGCAGTGTTCCTGGGTACCAGACACCACGATGGCAGAGCCATGGCATGGGCGGCTGCTCTCATTACATCCAAAGTCAGGAAGCAGAGAATGAACAGGACGTGGGGCTGGCCTGTCAAACTTCAAGGCCCACCCACTTCTTCCAGCCAGACCCCACCTCCCAAAGATTTCAAAAGTTTCCTCGATACCACCACTGGCTGGGGACCAAATGTTCACACCCCGCAGCCTGTGAGGGATATTCCACATTCAAGCCAGGCCAGGTGTGTAGGGAACACACCTGCCAGAGGCTAGCAGCCGTCCCCTGTCCTTGTTGCCTGCATGCCTGGTGCAGCTTTCTTTAGAACGAGAAGCCAGAGGTCGGGGAGGCGCCAGAGCTCAGGGAGGCGCCGCTACGGCTCCCAAGGTCCCACCTAATGATGGAGCCTTCTCCAAAGGCTGCAGGTCAGCTGAGAATGCTGAAGTGAGAACAGTATATTTTAGGCTAAAACTGAGGTCAGCCTGACCCTCAGGCACATACGCTACTCACAGGAACTTGTGCTAACCTGCATCCTCTGTTTCTGTAACCACTCTACTTCCTGGTCTAACAGAAACACCGTGGGGACACAGCCGTGCCCCGTTCTTATTTAACGTTCATGTCCTGCTTGCTAATAACCATCACTGCGTCAACAGGATGTAACAAGCATGGGTTTTAACCTGTATAAAGTCTCTGCTCACTCAGCTCAGGTCTGCCTCTAGACTTGTAGTCATGTTGTCACGAGTGTGTGCCCTTCATAGAGAGTTCGTCCTGGTCTCCTTCTCCTGGGTGAGGACAGCCCAGCTACAACAATGCCACTAGGGAAAGTGTCCCCTGTCCCCCTATCCAGGTAGTGTCATGGGTCCTCCCAGGAACCAGCTTTCCATCAAACCCCAGTGAGCTGGCTACTCTTATGTCAGCTTGACACGGAAACTAGAATTATCTGAAGGGCAACTCAATTTAGGATCATTGAGAAAAGAACCTCAACTGAAAAAAGATCTCCATAAAACCCAGCTGTAAGGCATTTTCTTAATTAGAGATTAATGGGGAAGATCCAGTCCATTGTGGGTGTTGCCATCCCTGGGCTGGCGGCCCTGGGTTCTATAAAAAAAAAGCAGGCTGAGCAAGCCAGTCAGCATCACTCCTCCATGGCCTCCAGGTTCCCGCCCTGTTTGAGTTCCTGTCCTGATTTCCTTCAACGATGAACAGTGCTGTGGAAGTGTAAGCCAAATAAACCCTTTGCTCCCCGACTTGGTGTTTGGTCGTGGTGTTTCATCGTAGCAGTGGCAACCCTAACTAAGACGGTCAGTCAGTGTGGGGAATGAGACAGGGAAGGCCCCGTGGAGGCAGTGGGAGGCTGGGTAGCAGAGGAGAGAATAAAGAAAGCAGCAAGCTGTCTCCTGCCCTCCATCCTCCATCACCTACCCTGAGGCTCTGGTTCAGTGCACAGCTGGTCACTAGGGCACAATTTCCTTGTTTCCCAGTCAAAGCTAGAACATTCCTATGCAGGGAAGGTAGTGTTTTCCTTCATGTCTATTATCCCAGCATCTTTGACAGGATCTCTGCAAAGCAGACAGGTTAGGGAAGAAACAGATAAATTCATCAGCTGGTGGGTTGTGCATCCACGTAGGAGGACTCAGATCTGCCCTCCCATTATGTTTCCTGGGGTTCAACCTCCAAGATCAGATGATTCTCCCACCTAAACTTCCTAAGTAGTGGGCACCACAGGTACACGCCACTCACCGGCCGCTGTGATCCTGCCTCCAAAGGTGTCAGCAGGGAAAAGCCCCGTTTTTATAAATTTCAGGTAATCCAAAACTCCATTCTTCATGTTTGTACGCTGCCTCCGGTTTAGTGGGAACCCTCCTTCGGCTCCCCTCTCTGCTCATTCCAGACCCCACCCCCAGCAAACCCACCAAGCAGCAGCTCCTCCCCCAGGGCTACTCAAGACCCTCGCCTACAGGGTATGTAAGGTCTGGGCCACAGACCTGTCACATGATTTCTTCTTCTTTCCCTGAGATCACCCAGGAATGCTTTGCTCAGTAAATCTGGATTTTTTTAATGTGGCTAGATTTGGGTTATTGCATTGGCGGAGAAACCCACTATCAGGGATTTCAAAATACTTGTCACCTCCCAGGACAAGACAGTGGCTTTGGAACTGATTCTAGGGAATGAGTTCTGATTCTAGGGAAATGACTTGCCCCAGCCTTGGGTCCTGTGATGGTAGCTACATTAGCGGGGGCAGATGCTTAATTTGCTCTGTGTAGGTGATTTCAGGCCTGAAGTGTGGGGCAGAGGGAAAGTCCATGTCACATCGTCAGGCTTCTCTTTGTCCCACTGTGAAACCTGAACTAACAATCTTATCTAGAGCTAGATATGAAGGACTCTTGGGGGCTGTGTAGTATGGTGGTTATACTGGCTATGGGGTTGTCTCCACTCTTCACTGGTCATGTGACTTGAACCAGACATAGACGCTCTTTTAAGGTTCTTTTCTACATTTAGGCTCGTGGCTGCACGCAGCAACCGGCTAACACTTGCATATGTAAGTACCTGGTTTGCAGTGGGTGAGTGATGAGGCATATGTGTGCATGTGTGTTGCATGTGTGCATACACTTACGTTAGTCAAGTGTCACTTAAGAAACGTGGTCCCACTGACCTGTTTCTCCCTTTAGGAGTGATTCCTGGGTGAACGTCTGATATATAACCCCTGTGTCTTCACTGAGAGAAGAGACTCCGCTTCCAGGCTGCTGTGGTCTGAACAGACCTCTGTGTCTCCTCTTGACCATGGGGACCCAGCTCTGTGGGGTCCCAGAAACTGTGTGTTGCCACCTTGTGTATCGGGGCTGTGTTGCCTCAGTGGGTGATCCCGGCTCCCCTCTGGAAGTCATTATGACCTGCACCCACCTGGTTCTCCTTGCAGAGATGTGTAATTAGAGGCTCTCACAGCATAGTTCCCATCTGGCTCCAGCTGGGACGGACCCTGTCATGCTGGTAATTATAGGACTCGAGCCTGCTGTTGCTAAGTGGGGGTTGATGCATGGATCTGTTCGCTTGTGTTCCCAGGGAGGAAGAGCAATGATGACAGACAGCTTTTCATCTACCTCTCACAGGGATGGCCTGCACGGTCAAGGCCACGAGAAGCTGTGTTTAAAAACATTGATCCAGAAACAGATGGTCCCTAGCTCCCAAGATGCCAGACCCTTTAATACTGGCTGACTTGGGAAGGGGTGCGTCACTGTCCTGAATTACAACAACTGGGGCCGAGGCTTTGGGATGCAAGGAGGTGCATTTGTAAGAGTAACATAAGCCGCCATGTTGAGCTGCCTTCTGCAAGGCCGGTCAGGATTCTCGGTGTCTCCACCCTTCTTCTGGTCTTCCCCATCAGTCTGGAAAAGAGGAAGGAGAGAGAGGTCATCCATCCTCAGTCTGCAGAGAACAGAGGCTCTTCTGCTCACAGGGTGTGTGTGGCAGGAAACTCTGGAAGTGGCACCCTGCATGGTACCAGGAGGAAGGAAGGAAGGTGGGTTTGCTGGACGCATCCCAAAGCCACATACTCTGTAGGGCTTCGGTCTGCCCATCAGTCACCCTGGACCCATCCTGCTGCTTCTTGGCCTTGTTTTTCTGAATCCTGGGGTCCTCTTGGTGCAGAACAAGGACTTGCCGTAAGATGTGTGTAACGATACTGTGCAACCAGGCCTCCCAGAAAGAAACAGTGCTGTCCCGAGGCTGCCTGGCTAGGGCAGGGGCTGAGCTCAGCGGCCCACCTCATCCTCCAGCACAGGTGGCATCCGAGAACTTGAGGGAAAGGGACAGGGAGAAGCTGCTTGTTGTGTGGATGTCAGAGAGGGTAGTTTTAGGGTGCCGTTGTGTAGTTATGGACAGTGTGGCCTCTTCACAGGCCTTGTGGTTGTTGGTTTTATTTTTCCCCCTAGTGGGTGATTTCCACATTTTGGCTGGAGATTTTGAGCTTCTGATGTCAGAAGGTCGCAGACTGGAGTGGCTGACTCCCTCTGCATGTCTGTTCTTGAATAACTGGTCCCAAGCCATCCTTGAAAGACAACCATTATACTTTGTTATTTTAGGGAAGTGTGTCTGAGTCTGTCCGGGCATCGGTATTTCATTCCCCTCAGAGTGGAGGTGATGCCCCCATGACAGAATGAGAATGTCTGTAAGAAGATGTCTGTGCAGGAGAGTGGTGGCCCGGGAATGGTGGAGGGCATCAGGAGAAACCTGCCCTGGCACTCGGAAGCTGAGCTCAGTGGCTCACCTCGTCCTCTAGCACAGGTGGAATTGGGGAACTGGCAACAGGACAGGCCTCCTGCCTTGAAGGGAGTGTGTGACCCCAGCTTGGCCTGCAAAGTCAGCTCACACTCTACCCTGCCTCACCCCCACATGGCCTCACCTCCACATGGTACATCTGGTCTCTGGCTGACCCCCCGCAGCTTGGCAAGCTTTTGGAACCTGGCTGGGCAGAACCAAAGGTGGAAATGAGCCAAAGCTGGCCCTGCTACCCTGTAGTGGAACCTGAGCTAGATGACTGTGAGGGGTGTGGCTGAGAGGGAGCCGTAAGGAGTGACTGCCCCATCACAAACATCTGCTCCGGGGGCCTCTGGTCCTGAGTCTGCAGAAGCCTAGGAAGCATCTTGGACAACGTGCAGACAACCTCGGAGCTCAACTCTCTGGCAGAAAAAGATAACAGATGTAAGCAGCTGCTGGGCTGACTAAAGCAAAGAAAGTCTCTGGGGCAGTCGTCTTGGCTCACTGGTGTAGAGAGTGTGCCGCTGGGGCCCCACTAATCACCCCTCTCCTGCTTTTGGGGAATGAGACCTATGCTCACTGGACACTTTCTCAGCAGGGAGGAAGGGCTTGCAAACCATGCCTTTGAGTCCACAGTAGTCTTTGATCCCAGTCAAAGCCCTTTGGAGGTGAATGGAATTTCAGCAAGACTTCTGGAGAGAGGGGTTATGTGAGACACGGGACAGGAGTTGAACAATGTTCTTCCAGAGGACTCATCTTTGCAACCCAGACCCTAGAAAAAGACTTTTGAAAGCTTTGATTATGGAAGCTGTCCATGATGACATCCAGGACGACCCTGCTTCAGACTGGCCGGGTCTGGTTCCAGCATGTAGTATCAACCTCTTCCAGAGCCATCAGCAAGGTGAGGCTGATACATCCTGGACATTTCCACGCTTTCTTTTTGTTTTCTGAAATACAACTCCATTTAAGAATAATTTAGTTTGGAAGTAGTGGCACAAGGCCAGCCTGATCTACAGAGCAAGTTCTAGGACAGTCAAGGCTACACAGAGAAACCCTGTCTCAAAAACCAAAACAAAAAACCAAACCAAAAACAAATAAACAAAAGATCTGGGGAGTTGGAAGATGCCTGAGAGCCTGGATTCAGATCCCAGAACTCCTCTAAAAGCCTGGTGTAGTACTGCCCGCCCTTAACCCCAGTGCTGGAAGGTGGAGGTGGGTGGAGCTTATTGACCTGCCAATCCAGCTAGATCAATGAGTTCCAGGTTCAGTGAGCCCCATCTTGAAAAATAATTTGGATAGCAATCAAAGGAAACACCTCACATCAACTTCCACCCTCCATACCAGTGGTTCTCAGCCTTCCTAACGCTGTGGTCCTTCAACACAGTTCCTCATGCTGTGGTGACCCCCAACCATAACATTTTTTTGATACCTCATAACTATAATTTTGCTACTGTTATGAATCATAATGTAAATATCGGATATGCAACCTTTTGTGGGGATCGAGACCCATCAGATTGAGAACCACTACTCTATATACACATGCACCCACATGTGTACAAGCACCCACGTACACACATCCGCAAACCTGCATGAACAGGTACATACATCATATATACACACACACAAAGAGTATATTTTCCCTATTTGTTCTTGGTTCTGGGGATGGAACCAGGGTTTCAGGTTTGCTAAGCATATATTCTACCCCTGAGCTATACCTCAGCACCATGCTTAGGACTCTCTTAAACTCTTTAAGTATTTTAGTTTTTAAAATAAAGCCAGGTGGCACATGCCGTTAATCCCAGCACTCAGAAGGCAGAGGCAGGAGGATTTTTATGAATTCAAAGTCAGCCTGATCTACACAGTGAATACTAGATCCTGTACGAGCGCGCGCGCGCGCGCGCGCACACACACACATACACACACACACACACTAAAAAAATAAGCCCCATAGAAATGCCCACACCCAAAAAGCGATGCTGGAGGCCATTTGTGACTAGCACACCTTAGCTTTATCATCCAACCCCTCAAAGCATCACATAGCGCGGCCTTCCGACATTGAGAGAGGACTCAATCACAGAGCTTTCCTAAAAACATTTCAGCGCCACCATTTTTATCTGATAGAGAAGTAAAAGGCATGATGTGTAGCAATATGATGTGTCTTCAGGTGTACGAATGGCTGGGTTCGCTCGACTATCTGAATGGCTCAATTGTCCGCCGGCTGGCCATACACAAAATGTGTCCCTATGGCACACATTTGAGACAGGAGCTGACTCAGAGAACATATGCAAATCGAATGGTACAAAACAATGAACAGGGTCAAGTGGAGCCAGCAGCCATCTGTTTCAGCCCCCGGGGTCTGTTCCAGGAACATTCAATGCAAGCGAAGACTATAAAGAATGTGAAAAGACTGGCATTAGCAGTCAAAGCAGGCCTGCACTCCGCGCACATGCGTAGCTGGGAAGGAATGCCCACTCCATTCTAATCATTTCGCATTCCGGGGGCCAGCCTCATGGTAACATCATGGGGAGCTGTGACGCTGTAGCTGTGAGATGCCCTAGTGACCACCTTCAGATGGAACGGCATCCCGGGAGGGAAGAATGGAAAGCGGAAGCTGAGCTCCGTGAGATGTAGGAGAGGATGACTGAAGTTGCAGAGGGGGCTCCGGATCCACCTCAGCGGGAGCGGGTTTAGGGGACCCGGAAGTCAGTAAAGAAACTTGGACTTGTTATGAAGTTGTCTGGGGGCTAGAGAGATAGCTCAGAGGTTAAGACTGCTTACTGTTCCTGCAGAGGACCTGAGTTTGGGTCCCACATCAGGCGTCTCACAATTGCCCGAATCTCCAACTCCAGGGGATCCGATGCCTTCTGACCTCCTCAGGCAGATGCACTCATACGGTGCACATAAACCCACACATGTACACACAAATGCATGTAAAGTAAGTATTTTTTAGGTTATTATGTGGCCATTCCGCTCTTCACACACTGGCCAGCGACCATGAATGGACCTCTGGGAGTCTCTTCCTTCACACAACGTGAGTTCTCACAGTGTGAATCACACACCTAACTAAAGCTTGACATCAAGAGGGAACACATTTGCATGTTCCCGTGGGAGGCGTCAGAGCCATTAAAGAGGAAAGGTCAGGGTGAGACACTTCCCATTAGGAGATGAGGAGCACCTCAAAGTCGTGCCCAGTCTGGGTATGACTTAAGGGAAAATACACCCACTTCTTCACGTAGGTGGCCAGGCTGTGGTTTGCCCCGAAACATCTGCAGAAGGCCTGAAGTATCCCTGGGTGGGTTCCATCCCTTCCAGAACTCTATGTAGACTTTATGGCAGAGAGCTTCAGCTATCATGTACTTCCAAATTACTGCTCAGAAGGAGAAAAACAGGCCGTAGAAATGGATGGAGGAATTCATGTTAGGAAACATTTACCAAGCTCCAGTCGCCTTCCTTACACTGTCTTCCTTAATCCTCAGTCTCTCTTCCAGGCCCCAGTGTGTGTGCAGTGACCGCCCTCTGGTGGCAGAGCCAGTGACAGTGCCTTCTCCTTGGGTCATCCAACTTCTTGCAACCTGAAAGAGATCATTAACTGATGAACAATAATTTATGATGATGTAAAGGATCTTTCCTAATTTACAGGTAGTTTTCAGGTGTGGCAGTTAAAGCTCGTCCATTGGTTACTTCCAAGTAAATTAGATAGAAAGCAATTAGTTCTTGGTGAGGGAAGGAGCTGAAAGGAAGTTCGTCTGAACTGTAGCGCCCCCTAGTGACATGTGTCTTAATTGCAGGCAAAGTGTCTAGGCAATGGACAATCCCTTGAAGGATAAACACTAGAAAATTTTGACTGATGTGACTGAAAATTTGTTTTCTTTTAAGTTTTGTGTATTGAAAACTAGTCCTCCATGTAGGGTACAGAAGGTCAGGACCTTTGTGAGGTGACTGCGTCATGAGGGCAGAGGCCAAGTTAGTGCCCTTTGACAAGACAGCTTGGGAGAGTCTTTGTGTTTATTTCAACTTGTGATGACATGGTGGGAATCAGGAAGTAGGAACTCACCACACACCGAATCTACCTTCATCTTAGACATCCAGAACAGTGAACAGTCAACTTCTGTTCTTTGTAAATCACCCAGAATATAGTATTTTGTTATAGCAGCCAGAACAGATGAAGACATAAAACTGGTATTTGATGCTGCTATAATTAATGCCCATAAGTATGGATGTGGACTTGATACAGCATAGTATGTAGAGGGCGGAAGAGTTTCCTGTACTGCTGGAAAGAGCCTACATTGCCCTAAAACACTTGGGGTGGTTCTGGTGGCTGTAGTGAATCCAGATCTTGACCCTGAAAAGAATGTTGATCTAGTCTTCCTCCTTCTCCAGTTTTCCCTTGGAGCTGGGATGTCTGGTCCATGCCTGTGTTCTTGTAGCTAAATAAAGACTTTCTATTGGCTTGAGCTGTGTCTAGGGGTCTTCTCTGGAGGATGCCTCACAACAAAATAGCTCTATATATCACAACCTGGCAATTTAAAAAGTGGGCAATTGCCAATGTTGTTACTGTAAAGATTTTTCAGGAGAAACATGAATGCTTGATTATACTTAAAGTTCAGCAATCTGCACGCTCTCCTTGGAGACTCAGATATAGATTATTTTCTGAAGTTCGGGAATACTAAGAGAATTGTCATAGGAAAATTTGTATTTAAGGGCAGCCTCATTGCTTTCAGTTAAAGGGCACACCTCTGAAGCCCTGGGGCAGATTTGAAAGTCAACACTGTAAAGAAGATGAAGTGGGAGGCACAGGTCCTGTCTCTGTGGTATCAGCATGCCTGGATAGGTTAGTTCTGGCTCTGACTCTCATGGTTCAATCCTGGAATTTCTGAAACAAGCAGATCTGTGAGCATGTGAGGAATATGGGCACACTGAGAGCAAACATCTTTTCCAGAAAAATGTTAATAAAATATCAAAAGCCTGAACCTGATCAACTGGCCTAACACAGGCCTTCTCTCTCATGCCCGAGGACTCTCTCCTGCTCTCTGTTGTCTGTTGCTGCATAAGGAAACCACCCCAAAACTTGCCGTCTCGAGCACCACTCACTTCCTTGCTCAGGATCTGCAGGTCTGGTTGAGCATGGTTGAGCTGCATCTTCTGATTTGACAGGTGCTGAGGCTCCATTTCTGGAAAGTCTGATGCACACAGTGGGTGATCAGGAGTGGAAATGTCTTGCTGAGTAGATGCTGTTCTTGCCACGTTCTTACTGACAACAGCAGCTTGCTCAGGAGGCATCATCACAGAATCTGTGAAGCAGCTTCAACCATAACACCATGGGAGTTCCGCTGTGGAAGGTAAAGTTTGGTGTGTGCATAGTATATAACTGCTCCCCACCCTGTACTTGATTAAACGTCTTTGGTATAAACTAGCATGAGATGGCCTATACTTGGAATGTTATTATGGTATGTATTAGTTACTTTGCTATGGCTGTTGATCAACACCATGATGAAAAGTAATTTAAGGAAGAAAGAGTTTCCTTTGGCCAATGGTTCCAGAGGGAGAGAATGTCCAGGAAGGCATGGCAACAAGCAGCCCCAGCAGGAAGCAGACTGATCTGATCTTATCTGCTCACAGGAAGCAGAGTGGGAACAGCAGATGGGGTAGGACTATAAAAGTCTCAAAGCCCACCCTCTAGTGACATACTTCCTCCATCAAGCCTGCACTTCTTAAAGTTTCTATAACCTCCCCCAAAAGAGTGTCACCAAATGAGAACCAAGTAACCAAATATATGAGCCATGGAGGACATTTGTCCTTCAAACCATCACAGGGAGTTTGGCAAATGACTGTATGGTCTATGTTGAAAATTTTTGCATACATCTTCCAACCTCTCTTCATGGCTTTCTCAGTTCTTTGGGGAGGATTTATTGGTTGCATTGGGTAGAGGCTGATTCATCTTCTAAATGCTTATGATTCCTAACTATATCTGAACACCAGCCCACTCCCGCCCACATCTGCATATTGGTGTTTGCTTTAGGAAATGCATCTAAGTAGTGGCATACCATCACATCCACTCTCACCCCTAAAACATCTCTGAGAAACAGCTGAGTCTGTGGGTCTCTTAGAGGGGACTCTGTCATTTCAGGGGTCCATCCTCATAGGTGAATTAGTCTGAGTTTATAAGTATGCTCTCTGGGTTAATTACACACTTAAGCTATGCAATTATAAAAAAAACTCCTGAATGGTTTGTGCAACCCACAAAATGCCATCTTCTCCACTCATGCTGACAGTCTTGCTCCTGTGTATAGGGGTATCTCTTCCAAACAAAAAGCACACTGTGGTTCCATGCATGTTCTATCTCATATGATAAACTACCGGTAAACAGCAAGGAATTCAATGTGAACCTTTTTGATGACCACCAGGGAAAGCCACACTCAAAGATCAATGTGGGTCACTATGATGAGATCTGAGTAATCAAACTTCCTCTGTGTTTTAATTCAAGACACAAAATATGCCAAATATTTTAAGTAGTTGATATGCCTTCTGAAATTGTGAATAAGGGCAGTTAACCAAAGAGATAAATAGAAAGTGCTTCCCAATCTCCTGACACTGAGGAATGGCATCCATCCCAGGAGGGCTGCTGTCTGAGAAGATATTGAAGGAGAGATACTCTGGAGGAGGGGTGATGGAGGGACCATGCCGAAATCGAGTTGCTGAAAGAAGTTTACTGAAGAAGGGATGCAGGCAGGATGTTGGAGGAGGGATGCTAGAAGAGAGATTCTGGAAGGATGCTGAAAGAAGGTTACTGAAGGAAGGATGCAGGCAGGATGCTGAAGTGGGGATGCTGGGGGAAGGATGTTAGAAGAGAGATGCTGGAGGAGAGATGCTGGAGGATGTTAGAAGAAGGATGCTGGAGGAGGGATGCTGGAGGATGTTAGAAGAGGGATGCTGGAGGATGTTAGAAGAGGGATGCTGGAGGATGTCAGAAGAGGGATGGTGGAGGATGTCAGAAGAGGGATGGTGGAGGATGTTAGAAGAGGGATGGTGGAGGATGGTAGAAGAGGGATGCTGGAGGAGGGATGCTGGAGGAGAGATGCTGGAGGATGTCAGAAGAGGGATGCTGGGGGAGGAATGCTGGAGGATGCTAGAAGAGGAATACTGGAGGAGGGATGCTGGAGGATGTCAGAAGAGGGATGCTGGAGGATGTCAGAAGAGGGATGGTGGAGGATGTCAGAAGAGGGATGCTGGAGGATGTTAGAAGAGGGATGCTGGAGGATGTTAGAAGAGGGATGCTGGAGGATGTTAGAAGAGGGATGCTGGAGGATGTTAGAAGAGGGATGCTGGAGGATGCCAGAAGAGGGATGCTGGAGGATGTCAGAAGAGGGATGGTGGAGGATGTCAGAAGAGGGATGCTGGAGGATGTTAGAAGAGGGATGCTGGAGGATGTTAGAAGAGGGGTGCTGGAGGAGAGGGCTGGGGGATGTTAGAAGAGGGATGGTGGAGGATGTCAGAAGAGGGATGCTGGAGGATGTCAGAAGAGGGATGCTGGAGGAGAGGGCTGGGGGATGTTAGAAGAGGGATGCTGGAGGAAGAATGATGGAGGATGCAGGAGGGATTCTGGAAGAAGGATGGTTAAGGAGAGATGTTAGGGATGCTGTTGGTTCCCTGTAACCTCAGTCTTTGGTTCTGGCCTATCTTGTAAACATGTGTGAAGTTCACTGCTTCAAAAACAGCCTGACAGCAATGCTCCTGGGCCCCACCTCAGCTCAAGGCAGGCGTTTGTATTTCCTTCCCCAGGCTGAAATTTTGCCTGGAGCATAGATGGGTTGTCTCTTACTCATTAGTCGGAATGGATTCACATCAAAGGGCATTTTAAAGTCGATCATCATTAGCAGTGCCACAGAGAAGATCTTTGACAAGGACAGGGAATTTAGTGTGAGCAGCTCATTAGAAACGGTGTGTGGGGGGGGGGATTTAAAGTGCAGCAAAATGCAATCAGTTGTGCAAAGATTCCCTGTGCCACTTAGATGATAATGTTCTTGTCACCACACTGCTCTGCTCCTGCCTCTCAGTCAAGAGCAAGCAGAGGCAATGGGGCTTTTCAGAGCCCAGAGCTGAGAGACAAAAGCTTGCAGAACCTGTAGCCAATGAGAGGTGGACCCTTTAATGAAAATAACAAGACACCCATTAACTGCCTCCGAACTGCTGCGTGTCCAATTGGTGTCTCTCTTGACAGATGCTCTCTGTCCCCTGCTGAAGAGTACAACATGGGGGAGAGGAATTTAGGCAGCGAGGCTTCTTAATTAGTCAGATTTCCATGGCCCTAACAAAACACACGAGGCTACTACTTGTCAAGAGCAGCAGTTATTTAGCAGCAGGACAAAAGTCCAAGCATTATGGTTCCACTGGCTCTAATGGGGCAGGTGTGGGAGTGTGTAAGGGAAAACATTACCACAACGTGTGAGAAAAGGGCAGGCTCATCTCCTTTAAGAGTGCTCTTGAGGGTCTTTGAGCGGGTTCCAAAGACAGATGCAAATCCCTTCCCAGGGCAAGGGTCCCAGGGACCTCCTTTCCGATCTAACCTCTAGATGTCTCACCATTTCCCACTGTGATCCTGAGGGCTGAGCCTCCAATGCAGGAAACCTCCTGTGAACCTTGGAGACTCCCCTCAGAGCACCAGCCTCTGAGGCCGGCCTCCAACTCATGTCTTTAAATGAGAAAATGTTGAACTGTTTGGGCTCCCAAGGTTTACTCCATTTCCACCCTGGGAATGTGTAGATGTAACCAACCGTCTTATTAAATAAGAAACACAGAAACAATGTAAAAGAGAAAGCCGAGAGGTCAGAGCTCAGAGCTAAAATCTCACCCTTCCGCCTGCGGTGTCCCAGCTTCCCGAAAGAGACCTATTTCTTGTCTGTTCATCTATTTATAGTATTTTGTTCTGCCTTCTCATTGGTTGTAAACCCAAACACGTGACTGCCTCGTCACTGTCTGAATGTACAGCCCCCTAGGTCTTAAAAGCATATGTCTCCAATGCTGGCTGTATCCCTGAACACACAGAGATCTATGGGATTAAAGGCGTGTGCCACCACCGCCACACTCTTGCTATGCTCTAATAGCTCTGACCTCCGGACAACTTTATTTATTAATATACAATCAAAATCACATTTCAGTACAATTAGATTACCACCACAGGAATGAGGTGGAAGACTTCTCAAATCCCTGTTTCTGCACTGAGGTCCAAGTGCCCCCTCTCACCGCCACCTCCTAGAGATGCGGCTGTTACGGGGTGATGTAACTGCCATGGCTGGCTTCCCTGATGCTGTGATAAGACACTGACTAAAACCAACTTGGGGAGGAGAGAGTCTGTCTGGCTTACAGGTCACAGTCCATCATCAGGGGAAACCAGAGCAGGAGCTCAGAGCAGGAACCTGGGGGCGGGAACGGAGACAGAGACCATGGAGCAGTGCTGCTTACTGCCTTGCTCACAGCCCAGGATCACCTGGTTAGCACTATCCATAGTGAGCTGGACCCTCCCACGTAGATCATTAAAAAAAGAATGCCTCACAGGCTTGGCCACAGTCCACTCTAACGTCGTAATTCCTCAATTGAGGTTCCCTCCTCCAAGATGATTCGAGTATGCATCAGGTTGACAAAAACTAGCCAGGACAGCAGAGGAATGCTGAGCGGCTTCAGTCAGATGGATAAACACCGCTGTCCTGAACTTACTCCACTTAAAGCAGGCATTCTTTTGAAGAGGGTGACACAGGCAGCCTGTTTGGTGCTCTCTTCCGGTGTGTTGCTCAGCTACTATAGGCAAGAATCACAGCGCAGTGAACTCAGACCTGTGAAGCCTGTCTCTAATGCTAACAACCACGTGAGCCTTGCATTTCTTGTCTTCCGTGTCCTCATCTGTGACATGGGTGGTGCTTTTCCAGTGATGATGTCTTAGACTATTGACACCAATGCCTCTGTCCTCTGTGTAAGAATTATGCACCCCCTTTTCTACATGATTTTCCAGTATGCTCCTAGCAGCCTGGGTGTTCTGGTTCTATTTCTTCACTATGATAAAATACCTTGACAAAAAGCAACTTATTTTTTTGAGATGAATAAGTACACCTACTGCTGCATAGAGCACTTGCTGTGTTAATATTTAAGCCAGAAGCATTTTCAGATTAACAAATGACACCAGAAAGTGATGTGTATCGCAAAGTAATGTACTCCAAGCCTACTGCAAAAGCAGCCGGCTACAAGGCGTTCTTGTTGAGGTAACTGTCCTTGCTTTCCTTGAGTCGAAACCTGCCTGTAGCTGGGTGTTTATTGTGGTCATTGGAGCCCTGTTCTGACCTTCAGGAGCACACCCTCCCTCTCAGAGACAGACAGCTGGAGCATAGCAGTTCCTGCTTCCCTACCTTCTCCCATTTCCACCCATACACCTGGCAGCCACTGAGAAGTGTGGCTAAGGAGTGGTCATTTACCAAGGCCAGCCTTCACTCTGCTGGCCCATTTGCACTCTCCATCTCCTTCCCTGAGATTCATCTACCTTGATTTTGAAGAACAACACATTCTTCGTCTTTTAAAAACACCCCGTACCTTCCCTCTCAGGAATTTCCCTGTGATGAAAGTGAGGGAGTTTTCAGAACTGAGCACTTGGGTCCCTCTTGAGGTCCCCTCCCTAGGCTACCAGCACAGGGCAAAGCTGGGCAGTGCCATTGTGAGGCATTCCTGGGCAGCAGGACCAATACCCACATGTCCTACTGTTCTACCCCAACCCCTTCGCACAGGTACAGTTTGCCCTACAGACCCGTGGCTGCTCTGGACCCCCAGAGCTTTGCCCTGCAGACCTGTCCCTAAAGTGCAGGACTCATACCAATCAGAGCATGAGAAAGACTGTGCTGAGCACAAAGACACGGAGCCTCTCTGTCTGCAGGGCTTGCCTGGAGGTCTTTCCAGCCTGGCAAGCTACTGAAAGCTAAAGGCCTGAGGTGAGATGGGGCATGTGATGGACTCTTGGGCCCCAGGCTAATCACAGCAACACATCTTCACACAGTGTGCAAACACCCCACAGCGGGTCCCAGCCCCTCCCTCTCTTCTCTGGCACTGTACAACATTACCTCAGGCCCTGCAGGGTGGGAGCCTGTGGGAAGTCCAGCCCTGACCTTTCAAAGGGTCCTTAGGTAGAGGAGAGAGGGATAAGAAAATATCAGCTAGAAAGAGAGACCTAGACAACAAGGAGGACGAGAGAGACACAGGATAGCTTCAGGAGGGCCTGGGTCAATATCCAACAGCCTTTACTGCGAAGGGCTTTTTATAATATGCCAAGGGGAGGGGCAAGATCAAAGCACACCATACAGCCAAGTGCAGACCCTTCCAAACACCTGGTAATCATGCCTGTGGCCAAATCATCTCCTTATGCAGCCCTGCTGGGTAAAGCAAGCTCAGATTCTCTGACCCTGAGTAAGTTCTCACCAGGAAGCCTCTGTGGGCTCCCACTCTGCAGGACATATGTCCCATGTTGTCTTCACACACTGGGCTTCTGTGTGCTGGTCATCGACAGCGTGCCTCCAACTGCCCCACAGTGGGCTGGGTGGGGGGAGTCCCTATCCTTTCCATCACATTTATTACCCCTTCAGGCTCCTCCCCATCATGGAACTCGCCCCAATGTCAACAGTGACAGGATAGAGTCCCCACCGTGGGTAGCACCTCTTTGGATACTGTAGCTAGAGTTTTCCTGCCTGGCCCACAGTCAGGACAAATCTCTGTCACCCGCCAGTCCCAGAGCCGCTCAGACCCAACCAAGTAAACACAGAGACTTATATTGCTTACAGACTGTATGGCTGTGGCAGGCTTCTTGCTAACTGTTCTTATAGCTTAAATTAATCCATTTCCATAAATCTATACCTTGCCACATGGCTCGTGGTTTACTGGCATCTTCACATGCTGCTTGTCCTGGTGGTGGCTGCAGTGTCTCTGACTCAACCTTCCACTTACCAGAATTCTTCTCCTCCTTGTCTCACCTATACTTCCTCCTGCCTGGCCACTGGCCAATCAGTGTTTTATTTATTGACCAATCAGAGCAACAGATTTGATATACAGACCATCCCACAGCACTTCCCCTATGGAACAAATCCACAGCCTCTGGCTTTCTGTGGAAACAAAAGCAGAACCTCTTTTCCAAAGCAACATATCCAAATCCAAATTTTGAAGTCAAGGTACCTTTAAAATATACATATTGGTTTAATTCAACATCTTTTTTGATCAAATGTGGGTTTTTTTGCAGTTAAAAATCCCAAAGACAACACAATCCAGATTGTCTGTGTAATATTCATCTTTACGTGGCTTTTTTTATATTAATTTATCTTTTTTTTTTTTTTTTGGTTTTTCGAGACAGGGTTTCTCTGTGTAGCTTTGCGCCTTTCCTGGAACTCACTTGGTAGTCCAGGCTGGCCTCGAACTCACAGAGATCCGCCTGCCTCTGCCTCCCGAGTGCTGGGATTAAAGGCGTGCGCCACCACCGCCCGGCTAAATTATCTTTTTTTGTCTCTTTCAAGCCTACATATATTTTACACACATTGTAAATGATTTTATCTGAATCAGTCTTATTGTGAATCTATTGCTTTAAACTGCAGCATTCTAAGACTGAAACGGCGCTGTGGCTGCTGGCTCCACCCACTTCAGCTTCCCAACATGGCGGTGGTACATTTTCTGCCAGCTCTGGGAGCCATCAGCTCTCAGAAATAGTGGGTCTATGCTTCTATCAAAGCAGCGTGTAGCCCAGAAACCTCTTTTTTTGTTTTGTACTAGCAAAGGCTAAATCCACCATGCAGCTTAATGTGCCACTTGCAGAGGCCTCATTCCCGCCATATTGCAGGTCGAGCAAGCACATCAGGAACCCACCATAGTAGCTCAAACACACAGGCTGCCACTAACTTGAGAGAAACAACTAGGAACTGTTTTTAGCTCCATTTTAGAATCTTTTTACTCAGGTTTTAGGTGGAAACTCTTGCCCCACGTTGGACGCCATTTGTAGCTAGAGTTTTCCAGCCTTGCCCACAGTCAGGACAAATCTTTGTCACCCGCCTGTCCCACAGCTGATCAGACCCAACCACGTAAACACAGAGACTTATATTGCTTACAAACTGTATGGCTGTGGCAGGCTTCTTGTTAACTGTTCTTATAGCTTAAATTAATCCATTTCCATAAATCTATACCTTGCCACGTGGCTTGTGGCTTACCGGTGTCTTCACATGCTGCTTGTCCTGGCGGGCTGGCAGTTTCTCTGACTCAGCCTTCCACTTCCCAGAATTCTTCTCCTCCTTGTCCCGCCTATACTTCCTCCTGCCTGGCCACTGGCCAATCAGTGTTTTATTTATTGACCAATCAGAGCAAGAGATTTGATATACAGACCATCCCACAGCAGGATGCCCCATGGCCTCCAAGAGGCTCTGCAACTTCACTGACCTCCTCTGTCAGAGCAGCTTCTGGTCTCTCAGCATAGCTTGCGACGGTGAGACCAGCATGCACAGATCAAGGAGCCAAGACGACTGAGCCAGCAAGTATGGTCAGGCTGGCCCTTGGGCTGTCAGAACTGAGTCAGGACAAGGAGAATCTTTTCATGGATGTTCTGGCCTGCCTAAGAGCTTGAAGGACGCTGTATTGGGAGACCAGTACCTGATGAGTATCTACGACAGGGTCTCTCCCTTTCTCATTCACATTCTGAGATCCCAGCCTATGTCTTCAGACAGGCCCTGGGTTCTCTGAGAGATTGCGGGGGATGTGGCTGGTTCCTCTCTCCAGAGCCCCCAGATGCTCAACCCTAACACCTTAGATGGCTCCCTTCCTTCTGCATGGTCTGAGTCCCAGCATATCTGGATCAAGTGTTTACCTGGATGAGACAGTCCTCTCAGAGACAGCTGAGCAGACACGGTGGTGTTTAGAGGCAGTGGTCTGGCAAGGAGGAAGTCACCCGGGTTTCTGGGCGTTTTTCCAGTTTTATTTCTCCAGTTGAACAAACTTTATGATTAAAAAAAAAATCAAGCAGATAAAAACAGTCTTTTCTTGCATCAAGTGGTCGATGTCATTCCAGCCTTCAAGAGTTTCAGCCCTTTCCCAGGGTCCCACCAGATGAACAGGAAGGTGGAGTGGGTGCTTCCTGTGTCCCTGCTTCCTGTCCTGTGAAGGGGACCCCGGCCGGGTAATGCTGAGTGCACAGGAAGCAGGATGGCAGGTTGGGGACAGCGGGCAGGTGGCCGCATCCCGGTTGGAACTTTTCGTTCAAGGCACAATCGAATGTGCCTTCAAGTCCGCTGTGACCTACATTTTAATAAACTAATCAAATGTAGGGGGACTTTGTGTTGTTGCTGCTGCTGTTTAATTAGGAAAAGCAGGGTTCTGCCTTCCTCCTCTGAGACCTTAGGATTTTTAAATAAAAACCATTCTTTAAACAATTTCAATGAGCCCCATGCTTGTGTCCGTTTTAATAATTCTTGGCGGTTAATAGAACTATGCAATTTAACACACAATATGTTGAATGGCGCCTAACACAGTATTTAGAATAGGTTTTTTTTTCCCACACCAACTGCTTTTTATTATCAAGTTTCAGAAACCTTTCACAAAATGCTTAAAAAAAAAAAAAGCCAAAAAACTTTACAACCACAGCTAATGCAATTTTTTTCTACTGTTCCCAGTCAGCTTCAAACCCATTGTGTGCAAAGTCCATTTTTCCATGCATCTAAATGAGAGATGCAGGTTATGAATTCTTTTTTCTCTTTGTAGCAGCGTACGCAGGTGCAGCCAGACACGAAGCTTGTTTAGAATAGTTTTTAAAAATCTTCCCTCTCAGGGGCTGGAGAGATGGCTTGTCAGTGAAGAGCACTCACTGCTCCTGCAGAGGGCCCAGGGAACCCAGCATCCACATGGGAGCCTACAACCATCAGTAACTCCAGAGCCAGGGCATCCTGTGCCCTTTTGTGGTCTCTGTGGGTACCACTCATGAACTAAAGCCTCCTCACCTCCACCCTCATCACCAGGCCCCCGTCACACTCCCCTTAGGAAGTCCTAGCAAGCCTCATTTCTTGTTCAAAGAAGTGAATGGCTATTCTGTTTTGGTTTTCTTGCCTCCCTCCCTCCCTCCCTCCCTTCTTTTTCTCTCTCTGTTTTCAAGATGGGGTCTCTCAATGTATCTCCCCCCCCCCCCCGCTGTTCTAAAAATAGCTACATAGACCAGGCTGGCCTTGAACTCACCGAGAGATCCTTCTGTCTCTGCCTCCTAAGTGCTGGGATTAAATATGTGTGCATCACCACACCTGGGCCCATTTCTGTTTTCTTCATGAAGTAAGAACAGCTTGGGAAAATCAAGCACAGACATCCAATGATTCTAATTGTACCTAGAAGTATGCTATTTCAAATAACTTCTCTTTTTTATGTACTGTGTGCTGCTTGAGAAAACTAGAACACACACACACACACACACACACACACACACACACACAAAGGTTTCTTTTTAAATATTTCTCACACTTAAAAAGTCACAAAAGATACAATTGATCAATTTGGCCACATAGATACTCCGAAACAAAAGGGAAAATAGCACGTGTCAAAGTCAAGAGAAAAAAATTCAAGTGGGAAATAAAACAGTTGTCCTAGTATCTAGGACCAAAAATGGCCAAGGGGGGGGGGGGGCGGAAAGGCCTCAATAATTCAATAGAAAATTGACACGGAGTAAGAACCCGTGTTTTACACAATCGACACCAGCTCATAAGCATTCAGAAATGCTTGGGTGCATGCATAGTGTGCAAATGCAAATTAAAACACACAGATGTTTTTAATTAGGCAGATGGGTGAAATCAGCGGTGTACCACACGATGGGCCGTGTGCACCAGTCTACGCTCTGCGGGAGAATGGTGGGCGGGTCTACATCCAGGCAAGCAATCAGCACAGCTTACATATTACCCACACATGCCCCCTTTGACTTAAGCTCCTCCCACTCCCACTCCCCCTCCCCGCCCCCTCCCCGCACCCCTGCTTCCTACTTTAATGATATTCTTGTCTCTCTTCATCAAAATGATGTGTAGACAATACCTTTTCTTTGTAACAGGATTTTTCATGGCAAAGATTGGGAGGTATCTACATGTCCATCCGTTGAGGACTTCCCAGCAGGCCTTGCTCTGTCTCCACCTTTCCCTGCAGGTGTCGGCTGCCGGCTTTTACCCACATGAAAAGCCATTTTTGTTTCCTTCTAGAGAGTTCTAATTATAAACTACAATGTGACTGTATCAAATGCCTTCTTTTGCCGCTCCAGAGAGAATCCCGTGGCTTTTCCTCTCTCGTTCATTAATGTGATGAATTGGCAATTTATCTCACACCTTGATACAATGCTTATCCCTATGTAATGTTTTTATTAATTTTAATTAATTTGAAAATTCATGAATTCACTTATAGATGCTTGTCCACTGACTGAGTTGATTTTCTTCTTCTCCTTCCTGTTCTGCATTTCATTTCCCCCTCCTATTCTGCAGAGATCCCATTGGAATGAAGCTTGGAGCAAGCAGCCTTAGAAATTAGACAACTACCTTCTTTTCTCTTTCTAAAACAACGTGTATAGAATAATTATTCCCCCAAAGTGAAGTAAGCAGAAATAACTTCAAGAAATGCATTCTAAACAAAAATTAACAAGATTAAAAACAAATGCAATGTGCTACCCTTTATCGTGGCTAAGTCCACATAGTGTTACCACCTCAGTTGTTCTGTGTCTACATCAGTGGCACTGGGTACATTCACACCATTGTGCCGCTGTTTGTGCTATTCCCTCATCTCCAGAAGCTTCCACTGTCCCAAATCAAATTTCACACTCGGTAAACCCTGACTCCCACATCCACATCCCACACCCAGCCACTCCAAAGCCTCCACCAACCTTAGCCTCCGTGAACTGGTCTGTGAAGTCTCACAGCATCTGGAGTTTTGTAACTGGCTTATTTTGCTCAGCACAGTATCCTCAAGACTTACCCACCACTTAGCATGTCAGAATTTCCTTGCTGTCTGTGACTTCTTTATTGGGTAGATGACAAATAGTCACTCAGTCATCTGTAAATGGACACTTGGGTTGTTCCTGTCTAGAGGCTGCTGTGAAAAGTGTCATATGCTGTCTGTTTCTGCTTTCACTCTTTGGGGGTATGTGTCGAATACTACCTTCCATGTCCAGTTTTTAAATTATTCTGTTGAAGGGCGGCTCCCTCCTTGTTGGTTTCCTGCCCCTAAATGCATCTCACGGGCCTGGATTGGGTCAAGGAATAGTTAGAACTCCTGTTCCACATCATCCGAAATAGAAGCCTGGACCCACTTACAACTGAGAAGACCAAGGTGTGGGGCTTGTTTGCACAGGTCTCACATCCTGTGTGCAAGAAGGTTGGCCGTACCAGGCTTTTTCTTTTGGGCCGTGAACCAGCTCCCAAATCACGACATGGAGACTTATTCATTTGGACACTGGGCCTAGCTTAGGCTCATTTCTGGCTACCTCGTTTAACTTAAATTAACCTATTTCTATTTATCTACCTTCTTGCATGTCCCCTATTTTTCCATTCTTCTCTTCCTCTCTCTTCCTCTCGTTCCTTCTTCCTCCAGAGCCTAGATCTCGCCTCCGCTTTAGTCTCTCTGCCTGCCAGCCCTGCCTGTCCCTCTCCTGCCTAGCTACGGGTGCTTCCGCTTTGTATTAGACCAACCAGGTGCCCCAGGCAGGCAAGGTGAAACAAATGCAACACATCCTTACATCGTTAAACAAATGAAGCATAAACGGATGTAACACACCTTCACACAGTTAAAGTAATAGTCGGCAGCGTAAACACATATAACACATTTTTGCCTAGTTAAAATAATAGTCCACAACAGTTGTCAATCTCTGCATTCTATCACACTGTGAGAAAACTAGAGAAATAATATGACTTTACCACAGCAGGTCAGCATTATTGGGAAGTAATGGCCATTTTGTAGGAGGAAGAACACCAACCGGCCCACATGACCGATTATCCTGAATAACTTTCGATTGCTGGCAAAGGTACATATTTTTATTCAAGGTTCATTTAGCTCCATGTGTCACCACCATCCTTGATGGGTAAAGCAGTTATCTAGAATTGGAAGGGATAAAAAACCATGTCTTCTCAGCTCTAAGTTCTGTCTAGAGCCCTTGCTGTGGGATGGTCTTTCTGTACGCTGTGAATATGTGTTGCTATGATTGGTTAATAAAGAAGATGCCTGGCGCTGGGCTCCACTTGTTAAGATCAACCATGTGAGTCGTCCTCTGATCTGACCAGGAGTGAATCCACCTCCCAGGCAGCAGGGAGAAGGGGCATGCGACCCTTCTTCCTTCCCTCATAAGAGGTCTGTCCAGGGGCAGGAAGCACCACCTCCTTTGGGCCCTGTAGCCCAAAGTCATGGGCAGAGCAAATACCACTACAAGCCCTTGCTGAGTGCTGGGCACAGGAGGATAACTATGCTTCAAGGAATCTACAAAAGGGGTGTTTGGATCAGTAATAGCCACTGAGTAAGGAGGCTGCTTGGCTCAGTGAGGACGTGGCCTGTGAGGTGGCTGTGTGGATCAGTGAGGACATGGCCTGTGAGGTGGCTGTGTGGCTCAGTGAGGACGTGGCCTGTGAGGTGACTGTGTGGCTCAGTGAGGGCATGGCCTGTGAGGTGACTGTGTGGCTCAGTGAGGGCGTGGTCTGTGAGGTGGCTGTGTGGCTCAGTGAGAGCAAGCACAATCATGAGTCCATGAGGGTTGGACTCAGGAGCTCTCTCTCTCTCTCTCTCTCTCTCTCTCTCTCTCTCTCTGGTCAGTGTAGGTCAATAGAGGCCACTGGCAATCTAGGATGGCTCTGGATGGCCAGTGTCAAGGTCGAAGGAAACAGAGTTGATCTGAGCTGCAGACGGCAAAGACACAGAGAAAAGGAGACAGACAAGGAGGAGGTGCGGACACATCTCAGGTGGACCAGGGTGGAAGCAGGAGGTGCTAGAGACGGGGAGGGGCGCATGAGAGGAAGCCCAGGCCTTGCTTGGTGTGACCACTCTCCCTCAGCAAAGCCAGGTGGTGTGCTCATCTGCTGGGCAGAGCTGGCAGGGCCTTGAGAGAGAGCCCGAGGGGAGGGTGAGAGGCTGGGTGATCATAGCGAAGCAACAAGGCAAAGGGATGGCATACTTCCCCAAGGTCCTTGCTGGCCTTGGGGTGTTTCCATTGACGGTGGAGTAAGCGTTAAGACTGTTTTTAAAATTCAAGAGTCTTTGTGATAGAAAGCAGAGGTGGCAGCTGAGGAGGTGGGCTCAAGTCCGGGCCTCACCAGGCAGAGCCGTGGGGAGTGGGCCATGGTCAATGCCCTCTGCTTCCTGGGTCTTCCTCTCCCTCTGAATGCATCTCCAAATTGACAATGACCGGTCTGTGGCCTCTTTCAAAGTTACTTGTAAAGCTGGGAGATAATTGAACCTCATCCCACAGGACAAAGGGCCCGACAAAGCCAAAGAGGGATTGATAAAGCCCCAGGCAGAGGCCAGAAGGCACACCGTGGCCTTGTCTTGATTTGGTCACATCCAGGGACTAATTTTGCTTCTGAAGCTTTCTGAACTTCGTAACCTTGTTAAAGGCTCTGAAAACTTTGTCACTTAGTCTTTGGAAACAGAAATTCACGCTTAGCACATCCTGGCTTGGCGCCGTCTGAAGCAGATGGCTGTCGGGGGTCACCTGTGGCCTTTTAAGGACAAGGTGAGGGGCTTAGGATGCAGTTCAGGGCCAGAAGCTCTCACCCTAGACTGGACGAAAGAACCACGGAGACATCTCCCAGAACCTGCTTCAGCCGCTGGGTGACTACTGTCAGGCAGAGGGACCATCTGGAGGTGGCTGGTGCTGGTAACTGGGATGGCCACAAGGTGGCACTATGACATGTCATTGCAGATGTGTGTTTCCTTGCGAAGCAAGGAGAGATGGGAAGCTGCTGAAGCTGAGCTCTTGGGGAGACATGGGCATATCCACTGTGACTCCCAGCTGTCACCTGATTTGCTTACCAAGCTCCTGTGAGACTTCCTCACACGGCTGGTTGGTCAGCAGGATGTAGCCTCACCCGACAGAGGCTAAGTGTCTCAGCCATGGCACTCGCTGGAAAGTCTTCCCTGATGGGCACTGTGGAGGGGCTGCAGCGGCTGTCGGCTAGTGTTGGGGGACAGAGGGACAGAGGGACAGACAACATTACTACCAAAGTCTGCCCAAGACCAGGTAGGGCTGCTTTTTTAACTCTCTCTCTCTCTTCACCGTATCATTTCCTCTTTGCACTTAATAAACAAAGGATTTTGTTAATGCATCATTGTGAAAACAGAAGAAGATAAAAACACAGTTAAAGGCCAAGCAGATAAAAGCAGCAGAAAGAATTGCTGCTCCAACAAGAACTCAGTGGCCCGGTGAACTGTGTGAACCTAAGCAGCGGGGGAGTGTCCAGAGCAGCCCTGCCCTGAGCACATTGCACCCACTGCTGCTAGGAGGTACGACCACAGATTAAGAGGCAACAGTTTAAATTAATTATAAAGCAACATTTTATGTAACCTGATATGTCAGAACATGGCCACTTTGATCCTCGGTCACTATAAACTTACGGATGGCAGATCATATTAACCTTCAATCCTGAAGTCTTAAGAGGCCAGCATATACCTTACTCACACTCTGTCTCGGTTTGGCAACCTCGGCTGGCATCACACGTGTGGCTGCCTCGTTGGTGTTAAGGGACTATGCCGACTTGGCATGAAGAGTGTGGTTTTGACAGTGTTATGAACCCACGGGTGTTGCCAGTGGGAGCAGGTGAGAATCGCCTATCCGGCTCTGGGCAGGTTCAGTACACCCTGCCTTGTGCCTGCTCCGGTTCCTCGGCAGCCAGGACAGAACCTATTTCTTCAGACTCTGCCTGGGGTTGAAAAGTGAGTTTTGCACCTTTTGTTATTAATGAAGTTAGTCATAGGTCATAGTGATATTACTGGATCAAATCATGGTGTATAATGGTGGGAAGAAAGAGGTAAAGAGTCAGGGAACCCACTGTTGACTGGCACATCAGTGGGCTGGCTCAGCCTGACCCTGACCCTCCCTCCCCAAGCCACCACTTCGGCCAAGCGACGGGGCATGACTTCTCCCCCATCTTTTGTCTCCTGTCCCTTCCTCAGTGACTTCGGTCAACTCTACAGGGTGGAGGTGAGCCGGGCCCTGAGACTGGGTCTTAAGGACATTTTATTTCCACTCACGGCTCTCAAACGCTGTATCTATTAGTCAGGTTTGAGGCATCTGACTGTAACCTAAGCACTCAAGAGGCTAAGGCCTGGGGATGCTGAACTCTGCAGAGCCCGGCCACATAACGCAACCTTCTCTCCAAGAATTAAAACAAACAAATCTCCATCAAAGAGAGGATGAATCAGCCACAGTGACTGCTGATAGTACCACAGATGCAGGCAGTGAGGTCACGCCCTTGCAGCCCCAGGCTGCCCCACCCCCACCTCCACCCCCACCCCGAGCCACAACACCCGCCCGCCCGTGATCTCATGCCAGTCAGTCTCCGGTGACTTCTCACAACGCGGAGTTTCAGCCATGGACTCAGACAGCACGACCAGTGAAGGGCTGATTTTGCACTGGGGGAGAACGGCCCTGAGTCAAGGAAAGACAGTCTTCACAGAGACTGGGGGACATCAGTGGGAGACAAGCCCGAGTAATGCGTTCAAGACCATTCTCCCCCTCCCTCCCCAGGCAGGAGGCGGAAGAAACTACTGAGCCCTCTGATGAGGAGGGAAGCCTGCAGAGGCAGGAGATTCAGCCCCACATGGAAGTCCCAGTTGCCACACTAAATTTAGAAGCAGTGATTATAAAGACTTCGAGGGAAAGAATAGGGATGTTAGGATTTCACACTCAAACTATTGTTGGACTTAAGCGCAGAAGGAAACTGACCACCCACGCACAGAATGATTATTCAATGAATAATTACCCACCCGAAAATAAAACACCCAAAGATGGAGAGTTCAGCTCCAAACCCCAGTCTCTTTGTGACTCCCAGCTTAAAAAACAAAAAAAATGTCCCGAGTGGCGCTAGTCTCCCACGATGGTTATAAACAGGGTGTGTTGGTTCAATGAGTCTGGAAACGTGCACACTTCCTTAGTGACTGACGTGACGGCACACCCATTTCCCCCCAGCGCTTGCCAAGTGTTAACCCACTCAGTTCTCTCAAGGCTGAGACTGGAGACGAAGTCACTTTATCCCAGGGAAGGCCTGAAGGTTGGCTGGCTGGTGCTGGGTCATGTGATAAGGAGCAGCTGAGAAGAGCCAGAGCTCTGTGTCGGATGTCTGAGATGATGCAGAGTACCCTAGACATCCCGAAGCCGCACACACCCACACTTACTGTGGCATTGCCTAGGTAAGAAAGGACCATAAGTACCTACTACGAACCAAGCCCCGGCATTCACCTGCTGTCGCTGGACCAGCGAGTGCCTCCTGGGGGTGAGGCTGTCTCTACTCTGTCTGACTGCTGTGTGTGAGCAGCCATCTGTGAGTCCTGTAAATAAATATGTGATATTGAGCTGGCACTCTAAACTTAAATAAGTTAAATTCAGCGGCATGGGAGGTGGGGTGGGCGCGGAGAGGCCTGGGTGTGGCCACTTACTGCTTATAGCCAGATGAGCCCAGTAACAGCTCCAGCGTTCATAAATAAAGACCAACAAGAGAGAAAAGAGATAAACCCACAGTCTCATCATACACTCCACATCTCCTTCCCATCTGTGCCAGGGAGAACATTAACTGAGAGAGAGGAGTCTTGAAATACCACAGACCAACCTGACCTAGGGGACATTTGCAGTTTGCTAAACCCAGCAGCAGTACAGGCTTTAATTATTTCCAGATGCTCATGGAACATGGCTCAAAACAGGCCACACTCTGGCCTCATTGACCAGGCAGGCCTAACTAAGATCACACAGGGTGCTTCCTTGGACTGGAGGGATGCTCTGTGGTAGAGCAATTTCCCAGAATGTGCAAAGCCATGGGTTAGACACTTGGCACCAAACAGACACATGGGAACTAAATTTGAAATCTGTAACAAAACCCTAAGTAATCCCAATTACTTGGGAGCTAAATAGCACACTTATATCGCTAGACAGTCAAAGGACAAGTCACAAGTGTGTGAGGTCCGACAGCTACACCGCGAAGCACCTCTAGGGTGGGCGGACAGAACAGAAGGACGCTTTTCTCAGGGCCCCAGAGGCCCATAACAATTTTGTTGGACAGAAATCTGGGTGCTGGTTGGGCTGCACACCTGGAAACAATAAGGGAGAATCATGTGTGTCCCCCCAACTTCTGGTGACTCTAGACACTCCTGGCACTAACCATCCCATAGTCTCCATCCCCTCCATGCCCCTGTGGAATCCCTCTTGCTGCCTGTCAGGAGCACGCAATGCCAATAAACAAACTTGTGTCTTTCCATGGAGTCTGAACTTATTGAATAGCAATAAATTCACAAAGCTCAGCAGTTTCAATGGCTGTATCTTGTCATGTAATCCCACTACCTTATAATCTGGCTGAAGCAAGTGTGTGTGTGTGTGTGTGTGTGTGTGTGTGTGTGTGTGTGTATTTATTTCAATCTTAATTACCAATATCAACTCCCATATTACACAGCATCTAGTACACAGTAAGGAACCTGGGACTCTGAGCCGTCACCCACCACCGCCAGAGACAAGTTGGCATTCTCACTCCAAACACCCTTGCGTCCACTTTGGCCTGGGGAACTATGGGGAAATGTGCTAACCTGGCCTTTCTTTCTGCAATTTCTCACACAGTCTGAGAAAAGTCATACCGTGGTCAGTTGACTTACTCTGGACCTGCGACGATGGTCTGACGCATAAAAACCCACTAAGAAAATCCGTTGTAATGATAGAGGGAAGAGAAGGCTGGGTCATCCCAGCAGCAGCTGAAAAACACATGTATGATCATGACTCAGTGATAACTAGAGACCAGAGACAAGAGAAACTTCAGGTGGTAAGGCACAGCCAGGATAAGATCGTCTAATATGATATCCACACCAAGGACTGGACGTTTTGTAAGTCTAAATGAGGGAGGGTGCATCGTGACCACTGTGTGCGTGGCCCAGAGAACCCGACCTATAAAAGAGATGAACAGCACACACTGTGGGCTGGTCACGTAGCTCTGCTGCAGTACTTGCCCAGCGTGCACCGGGCATTGAGATCATCTCAAGAGCCTTGGGGAAGCAGACAGGGTGGGGCTCAGGGAGAAGAAAAATCCATCTATCTTTGCAAACGACCTGATAATATTGACGGAAGATTCAAGAAATTGCCCTTAGAAAAATCTATGATAGCTATCAAGTCATCTCACAAAGCTGTAGGCTGTGTGGCTGCAACAGCAACAAACAATCCATTGTGGTGCTGCGTTCAAGCCATGTAAAACTTGAAAAATAAAGTTTATAGAAGCACACACCTGAGCAGAAAGCTAATAAGACAAAGAAAGAAGAGCACAGACACCAGCACTGCTCGGAGAAATTGCCGAACTAAATAAGTACTAAGCGGACGAATAGACGAGTGTGTGAACTGTGTTGGTCAGCATCTTTAAGATGCGCCTTTCCTAAGTGGATGTACAGACAGACAGCCATCCTCACCACAAACACACGCGCGGGTGTGGGCGCCTGTGTGTGAGCTAACAGACATACACATATGTGCTGGTGCACACCCTTCATGGACGTGTCCAGACTTTAAGATCTAGAAGGAGCGGCACCAAGAGATTCCGATATTTGAGGAGGGGTGCGTCTGGAACACCCAGGGTGCTGGGTTAGAAGCTGGACCATCTTCATGGTCAAAAGGAAGATGGCCTCCCAATAAGTTCTTAGAACCGAAACCAAGCCCATCTTTACGAGACAGTACCACGGACACAGAACTTCAAAAAGGCAAAATTTTCCCATTTTGTCTCTGTCCTCGCTCGCAGCAGCATGCCTGGTTCTGTGAATGACACAGGTCAGAGATAAACAGAAGATTTTGGACACCAGGCGCCCAGGGAGGAAAGACGCAGACTGAACAAGGGTTGGCTGAGTGCCGAGGACTAGACTGCCCGACTGTCAGCCCGCCAGCTCTAATTTGCAATATGGGGATCAAGAGAAAGCTCCGGTGAGGATCTCATGAGATAAAGGCCTAGCGGCAGCCGGTCTGCAGACTGAGGTGTGGCTTCCTGATTTTACACACACTCGGGACACCTTTGAGAGGGTGACATTCCTCTGCTTTCTTTTGTATTGCTGTCCCGAGAGATTAAATTCTTGCTTTCTTTCCTTGACGATCCCAGGGAAAATTGTTTCACCCGGCATCGCGTAAGCACTAAGGACCGCGGGGCCCTGCTGACTGAATGGCCTTGAACATCTCAAGCCCCTCCCCTCGGGGCGGCCCCTCCCATGACTCCACATTCAATGGATGGAATCCACGTCTCTCTGCGAGTCTTGCCTCAGCAGAGCCACAAAGGCATGCAGCGGGATCCAGCATCTCACTTTTGTTTTCCCAGCCATCTTTTGTGGTGTGGCCTGGGAAAAGCCTTAATGAGCCTACCCCTCCACCACAGAAGGTCTGGTCGGAGGGAGGAGGCAGCTTCTTCCACCTGCGGGAGGGGAGGGAGGGGACGGGGCGGGGGGTGAGGCGGGCATCCACTCAGGCTCGCTGGAACAATGCTGCCTTCAGCCGCCAAGGATGTGGGGATGCGAGGCAAACAAGACCGCACAAAAGATTAACTTGATTCAAGAAAAGATATTTCAAAAGCCCAGCGGAGAGGCTATCCTGCTAAAATTTCAAGGCCGGCGAATGTGAAAATGCAGAGGAGGCCCCCGTGAAGCCTGCCGGGTCCTGAAGGGAGGGCCCTGAAGTCTGAACTGCAGCTAGCATGGGCTGCTAGGGCCATGCATTCTGTCCTCGTGTTCCTAAACACACGTGGAGCGACGGAGTTAATGTCAAAAGCCCGAGTCATTGTGGTTTAACCAGCTACAGAGGATGAAGTCAATCCAATCGTGAAAGCTGACAGGGAAGCCCACATCCCCCCAAACATGAAATCCCTCCGTGGGATAAATGGGGAAATGAAGGGTGGGGGCCTGAAAAGTGAAAGCGAGCTTTGAGGAGAGGCAAGAAGTTCAGCAGTCACTGACTGGGTTCCTTTGGGATGCTGCGAAATTGCTGAAATTCAAATAAAAACAATCCATTATGTTTGCTGATCTCTAATTTGCTCCTGGGACAGCAGAAGTGTGGACTGGGGTTCCCTTGCCCTGTTTTTCAGGGTGCGGCCGCTTCTGATTCCCGTGTGTCCACGTTTCTGATTCCCGTATGTAACACCCCAAAATGTAGATATTGGAGAGTGGGTTTTGCTTTGGGTAAGCCTGGCTTTGAGGGACAAGAGAAGAGAAAGATGACTTACATATAGCCAGCTTTTTCCTTGATTTGGGAAATTCCTTCTATGATTTTATTAACTCTATTTGTATTCCATCAGCCTGAACTCCTCTCTCTTCTATGCCAACAATTCATCGATTTCTTTTTTGCACACATTACTCTTTTTGCTGTATTCTGTTAGCTTATCTCACTGGAATCTTCTGCTCCTGCAGTGGGGATGTGAAAACAGGAGGGGTGGAGGAGCTGAGCTCGCTTCCCAGGAGTAGGGGCGGTGGGGTGGGAGCTCTGAGCGTGCTGGACAGCGGTGAAGCAGCGAAGGGAAGCATTTGGCACAGATTGGCTTGGGGAAAGCCTCAGACTGCATAAGGCACTCAGGCATGCTGTTACATTGTATCATCATCATCATCATCATCATCATCATCATTATTATCTAAAAACAGTGTCCCACTGGTGGGGGAAAAGAGCTTTGGGATTCTTTCAGCGGTGTGGACCTCAGGTCAACAGGAACAAAGGTGTTAAGGTCTAAGCTCGGGCTTCCTCTCCTCAGGCTCTCGGAAGGATTTCCCACCCTGCCTGTAAATGTTGATCTAGAATGTCACCCGAAGACCCATGCTTGGCCCCAGGCTGGCAGTGCTGTTGGTAGGAGGGGCACACTTGGGGGACGAATCGGGAGTGTGCTTTCTAAGGGTATGGCTTGTCCTGCCCCTCGAGTGCCAGTGCGCACATCCTCTCTCTCTCTCTCTCTCTCTCTCTCTCTCTCTCTCTCTCTCTCTCTCTTTCTCTCTCTCTCTTCCTCTCTCCCCTCCCTCTTCTTCCCTCCCTGTGTTTCCCCCTCTGTCTGTGTGTGTCTCTCTCCCCACTTCCCAGCCTCCAGGAGGTGAGCAGCCTCCTCCTCCACTCGACCTCCATGTCATTACCTGCCTCAGCACAGACCCAGAATGAAAGCCGCGGACTATAGACTGAGCCCTCTGAAAGTGGGCACAAAAGGGATTTTTCCCCCTCCATTGTGTCTCTCGGGTGTCTCGTTCCAGCAACAGCTGACAAGCACACCAGCGTGCAGGTGCTATGAGAAGAACAAACCGGATCTGTTCACTTGTCATTATTCCCTCAACCGAGCACCTCGTAAACCCTCCTCTAACAGGCATTTGGGGCCACTGAGCTCCTAGACTCTGCTAGACTCTGCTCTCTTCCCACTCATGACCCACCTGCAGCCAGCAGAAGAAACCCCGAGTCTAAAACGTGTTCCGTACCCTTGTCTGCTCACAGCAGTGCGTGTTGGACGAATACATTTCCATAATGTCTTCTACTGTCAACGGACCCTCCTGAAACCGACAGGTTGAATCCACAGCAGCCTCGGAAAGGATGGTGGATATCGAGGAACTCCTGGGCAGTAGATTTACGATGCATGGTTTGTGAGGGCCGGAACTGGCTGGTGGACGCTAGGCTTCGTACGTGGACATAACAGGACAGCACGTCATTTCTTGTTGGAACTCTGAGAGCAGAAGAGGAGGTTAAAAAGCAGCAGTCTGCTTCACTCATCTCTTGATGCGTTTTATGGGCCTCACTGTCGAGCCCCTGTCTTGACTTCTCTGAGGGGAACAACACACTGACGTTGGCCTTGAAAGTCCCATCCCCTTGATACCAACTCACAGCTGCAGGGTCCCCAGGGCAGGGCTCAGCTGGCCTCATGTCCCACTGTGAAATGTCACTGGGAGCCACACACAGGGAGTCACAGCCAGCGAGCACACAGCAGTTCCGCACTCTTGTCCTCACATCGTGATCTGGGAAACTCGTGACCTTGGCCAGTGCCAAACAGGAGGCTGGGAGGTGAGGCGAAGGAGGACAGAGATCTTCGAGAGCTGGAGGGAGGGCCAAGGTTCCTGGGCAGGCAGTTAGCTCCCAGGGAGGCCTGAAGCCCGGCTCCCGCCTGGCCTGGGGCTCAAGTTTGCTCTGCAGGAAGGGCCTGGAACTTCCTGGTCCCTCCAGGTGCCTGATTCATCCTCTCAGAAACTATAGGATGTTCTGGGGCCTCCACACCCGTAAGATGGCACACCTCAACCACTCCTCAGAGAAAAGGATGGCTTTATATGTATATTCAGAATAAAGGTACAGAATAAACATCCTCTCTGTTGATAAGTGGACAAGCTAGTGAAGTGACTGATAGGTCTGTATGTACATACATGCATCCATGTATGTATATACACATGTACACACACATCCATGTAGGATGTATGCATACACCACATGTATGCATGTGGGTGTTATGAGATGCCAAGGTAAATGCTGGAGGCTGTTCTTCATGTTTTCACTCCCTCAAACAAGTTTGTTTGACCCATCTGCATCTGATCACATGTGGGCAGGAGGTGCCTGGGCAGGAAATACGTCAGGATGTATGTTTGCCCCTGATTGGGCCTGATGGGAAATTCAGTGAATTGTGGGTTTTGCCTTTTTAAGCTTCTGCAAAACGTGAGTCATGGCCATTTCCTGGAAACCCCAGAGTGCTCCTGGCCAGAGCCAGCCTCCTGGCCAGTGTTTAGTTAAATCTTGCTTCAAATTTGGCATAAGATTGTGGTAGTGGTCTTATTTTTGACTGGTGGGATTAGCAGCATGCACACATGTACACACACATCTATGTAGGTATACACGCACATGCATCCATATAGCTATAAGGCAAACATGTACACACACATCATATATTCATTTATACACATACATTCATGTCCATATATATGTACATATGTGTGCATAAAAGTGTATAAGCACACACTTGCCCAAATATGTAGATATGCACATGCACATACATATTCATCTAACAGTTTATGCACACACAACACACATTTGTCTAAGGATATGTATCACACAAATGTACACATAAATGCACATACATATGTCAACATATATTCACAGAACAAAGGAGCATTAATGTAACATAAGGGCTCCGAGAAGTGCCAACTTCATGGAACAGATGGTATATCCAAACTTGCGTGTTCTCACGTTCTATTAGAACCACACCGTGCTCCATGGTGGATAATGTCACACATTCTGCTCTGTTCCGCAGCCAGCATCACTACGGGTTTGTCAGGAAAATGCCACCTGAGCCAGTCGTACACAACAGAGTCTGTTCCACGCCGACCTGCAGTTTACCCTGCATGCTTATTGTAAGGTGAGCCCTTACTTCTTGGGTGGACAGTTGGGAAGTTTGACCCGCATGGGCTTGTGGGTATCCAGGAATTCTGGGGTTCTGCAGAAATCCATGTGCTGGGCTTCTAAAAAGAGACAGAGAAGGCACTGTCTGCAGCGTGCTGAGAATTCCTGTCTGCAAAGACTCCCACTGGACAGAAACAACTGAGCCCAACACCCCTGAGCTGCCCAGTGCTCGCTGAAGCCTGGGAGAGCAGGCATGAGTTGTGTGCCTTAGACTTGGCTGCCATGGATGAGCTCGGTGGTAAGGTGTAGACCTCTCTCTACCCCATCCTGGGTGCTCCTCCTGGGTGGCTCCTCAACCCTAAGCAACTAAACTCAGTTGAATCATGTGTCCCCCAAAGACACATCTAAGTCCTAAGCCTGGTGAGTGTGACCTCTGTTGGCAATGGGGTCTCTGGACCTCGAGATGAGAGATGAGGGACTTTAGGGTGAGGTAGCAGTTGTGAAATGCCAGTGTATCATCAGGAAAACTTTGGCAACAGGAAGCACTAACCTTCTACATCCACCCTAACTGGCTGTAGTGAGGAGGACAGGACAACACAAAGCATGAACAGTTTGGGGACAAGTGAGCCGTGAACTGACCATAAGCAGAAATGCTCGAGCCCTTTGCCTGGCTGAGGCCGTAAGTGGATATGGAGCTGTGACGGACTCCTTCTGGGGCTGTTTGTGGCTGATGACATTCCTTTCGGACGTGGGGCAGCTTATGTTTGTTATCAAAGCTCTTAGCTGAATGATTTCTTATCTCTCTTTACTCTGCTCTGACTTGTGACTAAATTTAGGACATACAGAATTCTGGTCTTATCAGCAGCAGCTAGGAGAGGCACAGGCAGACTCCTGAGTATCTCTGGAAGGAAGGAGTGTGTCTCTGTGGGCACCATGTCCTTTGGAAGGAAAGAGTGTGGTCCTGTGGACACCATGCCCTTCAGTGTGGTCCTGGGAGGTGCTTTGTTATGGCACCCTGGGAGCTGGGCACCCTCCACTGATAACAGCCTTCTTGGGAGGGAGGGAGCTGTCCTGGTTGTTTTTTGTCAACTTGACACAGCTAGAGTTATCTGGGGAAAGGAACCTCAATTGAAAAAAAAAAAAAAAAATGCCATCTAGAGTGAGTTCCAGGACAGCCAGAAACCATCTCAAAAAAAAAAAAAAAAAAAAAAAAAGCCTTTATATAAACTTGTGGGCAAGTCTACAGCACATTTTCTTGATTAATGAGTGATGTGGATAAGCACAGCCCATTCAGGGTGGGCAATGTCAACCCTGGGCAGATGGTCCTGGGTTGTGTAAGAAAGCCAAGAGAACTTCAGTTCTTGCCTCCAGGGTCCTGTCTTGAGTTTCTGCCCTGACTTCCCTCAGTGCTAGAGTGTGACCTGAGTCCACAACAATCCCCAGTTGGCACAGTTTTTTTTTCTTGCCCATATCACTGTGATTTGAGTGGTAACCATGGTGTTCCTGCATGTTCATGGGTGTGTCTACACATTCGTGGACCTCTGCACACACACACACACACACACACACACACACACACACACACACACACACAGCCAACCAAGAGCCAATGCTACAAAGCCTCACAGGCCGCTACTCCCATCCAGCTTGGGAGATAGGTGAACTGATAAGTACCACTTCTGTAATCACTGTGGGGCTGGTCAAGTCTACCCGGCTCCCTATAATTCCTGGATAGGATCTCCAGTTGTTACTATCCACATCACTGTGAGCAAACATCTGAGCAAAACAACTTGAGAGAGTAGGGTTTGTTTGCAGTTTCAGAGAGAGGGCAGCCCATCATGGAGTAAGGCTCAGAGGCTGGAGAGGTTCCGTCGGTGGCAGCAGGAATATGAGGCGGGGAGTTGTTCACGTCACATCTAAACAAGAAGCGTAGAGAAAAAGGTTGGAGCCATGGTGAGCATGAGCATCCAAGGCCTTGATGACCGACTTCTACCAGCCAAACCCTGTCTTCTAAAGGCTCCATGGACTTCAAAAGAATACCACAAGCTGGGAGCAGGGCAGAATCCTATGGGGACATTGCTAGCCACCATCCCCAGGGAACTCAAACCTCTCTCAGGCTTCTCTTTGAGCCCCAACCATGCTGTGTAGCTATTTCCCCCAACTGAGACAGTCCCTTCCAGAGGGGAGAGGAAGACTTCAGAGACCCAGGCAGTGAATGCAAGTTACAACCCCAAGAGCTACTGAATACTACAAGATCCACACCATCTCCCAGGTTCTGTGACGGTGACAATTACCAGGTGGAGGAGACTCCACCTGCAGCTGCCTGTGGGGACCCTGCTCCAACAATGCAGCTTTCACGAGTCCTAACCCATAGTGGGTCCGTATTTCGGTGAGAGAGTCGCCTTTGAGTGAACCCCAACAAGATTACCGGTTCACTAAATTAGCCATTTCTCTGGTTTGTCACCGGTGCCCTGTCTGGGGTAAAGTTTGTTCACATCTCCCTAGGGAAAGTCATACAACACTCTTCTCCCTGGAGCTCAATGTGCTCATCCCACAGGAGGAGGTGGCCCCTTCCTTCACTGTCCTGTGTCATTTTGCTTTAGAATGCAGCATTTAGTGACACCCGAAATTCCTAACTTAATTTCTTCCTTCATGTTAAATAGGGAGGGTGGGTTTCTTGTAACAAGGAGGCTGTTAGGTAGACGAGAGGATGTGAGACGGAGCGAACAAGATCAGTTGGAACTTGAGAGTAGAGACAGAGCACTGGACTGGCTCTGACCTTGGCCTTTGCACTGCGCTGTTGTCTCTCACTAGTGACTGGAACTGCAAATCAGTGTCCCCAATCTAGAACTGCATTTCCCTCACCGGCCCACTCAGCTACCAGGCCAAAGGAAAGCTGAGGTTCCATGGAGAGTGAGGAGTGGCAGCAGACGAGGCTTAAAGGAATGAGGAGTCTTCAAGTCTCTTGTCACAATGCATGCAGGACATAGACCAGAGTCGGATGATCTCGTTAAAACGTGGTTCCCTGTTGCAAAAGGGGATGCAGGCTATCCCTATAGGGAGTTAGAGCTGATGTCGTAAGGTTCAAAAGGAGGAGGAGGTGGCTTGGAGAGGCCTGGGGTGGGAATTTTCATTTCAGGGAATGATGATTCATGGAATACATCTGGCTGAGTCCTGTGAGTTCGGAGCAGGAGCTGGAGACAATGTAACTGCATCTGAAAACCAGGATTTCATCACTGAAAGACATGAATGGTATGAGTCCACACTGGAGTTAAATTTTGAACTGCTGGACAGAGCTAGCATTGGATAAAAATCCTTCACTGAGCACATTTCCAAAGCAGGCATGGAAGCTGACGAAGAAATCACTGTTGGCCAGATGGTGTCTTCTCAGTAAACAAGTGAATCTGGGTGTCAGCGAACTGTGGACAGAAAGCCTGCTCATGGTGACCCCCAGTGCCTGAGCATCAGATGTGCCCAGTGTGTTTGATGCATTGACAGAAAAGGAGGCGGAGCCAAGAAGGATCTGGGAAACAAGGTGGCAGGCTGCATTGACAAGCACTCCAGCGTCTGGGAAGGACAGTGTTGTGGGTGGCGGGGGAGGGGGTGTTAAACCCTGGCTTAAGGAAAGACATCCACTCCCCAGCATAGGCTGGTACCCACCAGCACAGGCCAAGTCCTTGAGTGCGACCTCTATGCAGAGGGTGTTGAGATAGCCCCTCGGGAGGACAGGGCCAAAGACTGCCAGCCGCAGGCTTTTAAGTGTGGCCTCGGGGTTTGGATTCTGCTTTTCAGTGGGGAAGTCCTGAGGGGTCCAGAGCAGAACCACAAGAACGAACGTTCCTGCAAAGGCTGAGCCATCCTAGCCTTCCCCCTGTGCCTCTCCTCACCTCCTGCACCAGATCTCCTTCCGGGTCTCAAGAAATCTGAGATCAGTGGGCAAACCCAGAGGATCTGGAGCAGGGATCCTGGCCCTGACACTCTCTCCCCACGGCCGTGGACAGACTCTCCGGACACCCAAGAACAAAGACGGCTGTGCCTCACAGGGGCGGAAGGGCCACATGGGTCCAAGCCCCAAACTCATGGGATGACCTATCAAGCCCCCAGTATCCATGCCCTTGAGAACTCCACTGTGGTGTGCATGGGCGTCCGCTACAGTCGATGCAGCAAAATGCCATACGCTGGTAACGTAAGCAGCAGAATCTTGTCTCGGGCTGGGTAGATGGTTCAGCCCTTACTGTGCAAGCTCCAGGACCCGATTTCACATCTTCAGCGCCCATATAAAAAGCCGGGAGGCATGCCAGCACGTGTGCCTGGAACTAGTATTTCACAGGTGGAGAAGAAATACCACTCGGAAAGAAATGGCAGACAGGAGCCAAATGGCTCCACTCGATCTAGAGTAAAACACAGAATAAAAAAGTAGACAGCCTAAGAATAAAAAAAGGTAAAATTAATTAATTAATTAATTAAAAAAAAGTAGACAGCCAGAGCATATTGCTTAGTTTGTACTTTCTTATTGGGTGTGTGTGTTTCCTCAGCCTTAGAGCTTGGAAAACAGCATGGGAACCACATGCCGCAGTGGTCTCGGCAGGGCAGGAGAGAGCAGGCACTGGACACACACATGCTTGCACAGTGATGCCCCAGCCTCTGAGAGGCTGCGTGGACGGTGAGGTCCCCAGGATTGCAGTGCCCAATGACATCACAGCCACCTTGGCTTTTGTAAGCACACGTTATGCTGGCACAGTCAGCCTGCTGCCCAAGGACACATTTCCCAGAATGCAGAGCTGTGGAGCTGGGACTGTTATCGAAAGTGTCCCGCCTCCCAGTTCCTCAGCCCTGACTTCTGTGTCCCCTGAGGGTGACTGTGGGAGTGATTTCAACCTGCCACACTGACGGGGCCTCTCTAGGCTCTGTCCACCTGTGAAAACCCATTTCCACCATTTCTCCTGTGAGACTCTCCCAAATTCAAGTGATTTCTCATGGCCTTCTGAAAAGCTGTGAACATCTTAGCTTCCCAGTCTGCCCCGGGCTTGAGGGAGAAAATCAAACATCTCCTTCCCAAACAGACCAGAAAACCTGACACTGGTCAGATTTAGCCATGGTTATTTGCACAGACAGAATGTTCTAGAAACAGACAGGATTTCAGGACCAAGAAGGGTTCAGTTCTGTCTCCAGCAGCTAGGGTGAGCTGTGGTCATCGGCAAGCCTGTGTGTGTCCACACAGGCTATCGGTTGGCTCAGTCCCTCTTTGCCTTATTTGTGTCTGATTTAACAGCCTTCAGACTTAGGACCGGCTGAGGGTTTGGCTGCTGTGACTGGCTGAGGCTCAGTTGCTTGGTTACCATGGTAATACTTAGTTTGGATACAGCCTGCTTCCATATCAAGATAGATTGCAGGTCACTATATACGGAGGCTTCTTTGGACCAAATTTTGTCATTCAAGTATGAGAGGCCAATTTAAACCACACTAAAAGACTTCCATTTTTTCTTGTTTATATGTTTCTTTCATGCATTTTTAGTGATTTCAGGTTCACATGATTGAGCGAGTCTCTATCCTTGATGGCCCTTGGCCACCTGGGCCTCTTGTATTTCTTTCGTTCATCATACAATGGGAGCCAGAGACTCACACACTTCATTACCTCAAAGTTGGCAGCTGCCACCTGGGCATCCACCCCTCCTCTTGTGCCCACACTTCATGGTCTCCTCACCCAACTCTCACCTGTCCACAGGTGGCCCCATCCTGAGGCCTGTGTTCCGTGAATCTTTGGACAGAGTTGCAGCTGTCTGTCTTTGTCAGGGTGAGTCAGGCCGAGATGTTGTTAGCGTTGGCTGGGTTTTATGCTTGTTCATTGTTTTTGTTTTGTGTTTTGGAAAACTGGAGATTGACCTGAGGGGCACACAGAGGCCACACAAATACTCCACCGCTGCACTCTACCCTTCTCCCTTTATAGTTTTCTTTCCTTTTTTTTTTTCTTTCTTTTTTTGAGACAGAGTCTGCTAAGTTACCTAGGCTGGCCTTAAACGCACACTCTGTTCTTCAGGTACGTCTTTTTGGTCAACCTTCCTCAGCCTCCTGAATAGCTACAGGACTGTGCCACCAGGCCCAGCTGCGCTCTATTTTTAAAAGCTATTTTTCAAGTCCGTAGTACCAGAGTTCAGTCTCCATCCACAGCAGCTGGGGATGTTACCCACTGGCCTGCCTCCACTGAGCCCAAGGTGCCTCCAGTTCAACACCTTGAAGGTTTGGAGTGTTTTTGACGTAAGAACCAAATCCATAAGTAATTAGTGTTTGTTTGTTTGTTTGTTTGTTTGTTTGTTTTTTAAATAACATCTTCCTGCACGTGACATAGAAACTCTGAACTTAGACAATCTAGGTTAGGCAGTTTCTTGACTCTGTTGAACTACGTGAAAGGGAATTCTAAAAATGTACTGATTTTGGTTCTCCAAGTTTTTATCCCATTTCTGTTAACCAAGGCTGCTAAACTGGACGCTAATGATTTTGTTCCCAAACAGTGCATTCGCCTCGTGACGGCTGTCACCTGATGGGCCAGCCTGGGATTATCTGAGGCTAACGTGAAGAGGTAAATTCTGAAGCTTTTGAAAGGCTCACGGGATGAACTTGGCAGGGGTCTACGTTTGGGGCACATTTACTGAGCTGTGATTGAAGAGACAGAGTCTTTAAATCTACTTTAATTTAGAAATAAATCACTTCTGGGAAGAGAGAGTTGTGGATTAAAGACAATTACAGGAACCCTTATGATTTATGCTCTCATGTGATTCATGTAATAAATTGGAGGATTAAAAACCCTCAGATTCCTCATAAATACCCCCAACCATGGTTAATAAGAAGGCATCCTTCATGTTGCACACACGACCCAAGCAGTGAAAATCCACTAAACACTCCCAGTTTACCATCAAACAGAAGACAACTCTGCACCCAGGACGCAAAGTTGCGTCATAATCTCAAAATTTCAGTCCGGCTCAGTCAGCATTCTGAAGACATGTGGTGGACCCAGCAATAGCCCTGGAGATGAACAAATGGAGGAGCTGGCGCTTCTCAGTCTACAGTTTCCAGGGCATCATTAACGACGCCAACTGTCCAGCGGTTTAAAATACGCTCCTGACCTTTCCTTTTGATGGCTTGGACTCAGCGCTTCAGATTAGAAACGGGACCCCAAGGTCGGGAGACGTCGCTTATCTCTGGTAAGCTTGCTGTTTCTGGCCTGGGGGCCGACAGTGCAGATGGCTAGGCACTCTCTGTCCATCCTGACACTCTGCAGACCCCATGCATCTGACGGGATGGCCTCCCACCCTCCGTCACCCATCTGATGGAGATGGATGGATCTGTCAGCAAGCACGCAGCTCTCTTCCTCAGAGGCGCCAGCACAGCATGGGTGAGGCCAGCACAGCAGGGGTGAGGCCAGCACAGCAGGGGTGAGGCCAGCACAGCAGGGGTGAGGTGGCCACAGCAGGGGTGAGGCCAGCACAGCAGGGGTGAGGCCAGCACAGCAGGCCAGGGGACAGGAGTGCAGCCCGAAGGAGAAGCCCTACCAAATGTCCTGTTAACACACTATTTTGCTAACTTTATTTTCCATTCTACCGTAGAGCACGAGTTCCAGGGACAGTGAGGCACAGTGTGTCTGGTGTTGTCCCACAGCCCTGGAGGACCTTGTGTTCCCTGCAGTCCAGGGTTTTACCAGGGGGAATGTCCGGAACGTCTGTGTGTGAAGGCACGTACCTCAGCATTTCTACATGTCCCAGTGCTCGGCGTTGTCTGGTGTGTCTTGAAGAAATAGTGATGTGGCACAGGGGAGCTAGTATGAAGGGCACATTTGTCAGAGTAAACTGGAACAGGACCTGGACCTGGGCCCTGGGGCTGTCAGGGCAGGGCTTCTTCCTCTCCTGGGGTTTTGATCTCGGTGTGGAGAGATGGTGCTGGTGACCGCATGGTGAGCTGTGGGCCAGCCCAAAGCCTCAAGCCCACAGGTTCCTGATGACGCACCAGGACAAAGGCCTGGGGCTATGGAAGGAAGGTCCCCAGAGCTCCGTGAACTAGGGCCTCCTTAGGTTCACCTCAGTCCTGTGCTGTGTCTCGGAGCTCCGTCTCCACTCATTCAGTTATTGAAAATCAAGGCTCACAGAAGCTAAATTCAAACCTAATCAAAACAGTGAAACATCTCAATGAAATCCAACCCGTGATTTCTGCATACTAGAATTTTCCCCTCAGAAAATAAAAGTGAAATTAGATAAGGTAACTAAATTTATCAAAAACAAAAACTTTGTGTGTGTGTGTGTGTGTGTGTGTGTGTGTGTGTGTGTGTGTACACATGTGTATGTGTGCAGTGTGTGTGTGTATGCCCATAAAGGCCAGAAAGAGGATGTCAGATCCCTTGGAGCTGGAGTTACAGGTTGTTGTGAGCTGTGCGACTTGGATGCTAGGAACCAAGCTCCGGTCCTCTGAAAGAACAGGGGAATTCTTAACAGCTAAGCCAGCTCTGCAGCTCTGCTCAGTTAAATTTGAATTTCAAATTTATAACTAATACACTTTTGGTATAAATCGACCCGTGTAACATTTGGTGCATACTTCGGTATGTTGAAGTGTTTTCCATCATCTGTCTGGGACAGTCAAGCCAACAGCCATCTCACCATCTTGCCACCAGAGGAAGAGTACTTCACAGTGAGAAAGGGCGGCCTCCATGACCAAGGAGCCTCTCCCCTCCACCCGTCACCCCTCAGCCCTGACTCCCGGGGTTACACATAAAATGTTTATGTGTATCCCCAACCACAAAGGGAAGGAGAGATCCCACAACAGGACCAGTTTGTCTTTCTCAACGCCAGTTTGACCTCTCTGCTGGAATAGCAGGGTCAGGAGGCGTGTGCCTGGCCCCTCCTCTCTGGGGGACCTTGTCCTGAGCATGCTCTTGAAGAAACATGGTCTGGTGTCTTTTCCCAGGAAGCCTTAGTGCACCTTCCTGGAGCCACTGCTACCAAGAAATCCCTGTCACAAAAAAGTCAAGCCTACCTGTTATTTTAGTAAGAAAGCTCTAAAATGCCACAGCCAACATCAGCCTCCTAGGCTGCCTCAAAGACCACCCCAGTGGGCTTAGGGCAGCTGAGATCCACCCTCCCAGAGCTCTAGAGCCACAAGGCTGGATGGGTGGTAGCAACAGGGCCACATTCTGAGACTGGGGGAATCTTCATCCCCACCGGTCAGTCCCATGTGGCATTTCCACCCCTCCTCCTCCTCCTCCTCCTCCTTCTGGTTTCTTGAGACAGGGTTTCTCTGTGTAGCTTTGGAGCCTTTCCTGGAACTTGCTCTGTAGACCAGGCTGGCCTTGAACTCACAGAGATCTGCCTGCCTCTGCCTCCCGAGTGCTGGGATTAAAGGCGTGCGTCACCATGATCAGCTGCATTTCCACTTCTTATAAGTAGGAAAACAAAACAAAACACAAAACCCAGACATTGCTGACCAATACCATCAGGTGTATCTCCTCCTCATGCAGAGCACAGCTCCAATAAGCACCAAACTTCCTGTCGTTTTCTGTAATACAAGAAAGTAAACAGATACTGCCGAGGAAGCCATAGTGATGGATTCCCACCTCTTAGCATCTGGGGCCTTAGCGAGCTCTTCTATTTAGTCACGGATCTTGTTTGTGCCTCAGTTGCCCACAGGGTTGTGATTTCTCAGATCATCTTTGCTTTCAGGAGCAGGTGTTCCCGCCTTGTCACATAACCAGCTTGAGCCCATGAAGTAGGGAAAGCTCCTCTTGGAGGCCAGGCCACCACGGGTGTTTTGGCAAGCCACTGGGTCCATCCTGAAAGCAGTGGTACCGCTGATTGCAATCTTCATGGATGCAAAAAAGCATTCCAGAAACGATTCTCTTTTGTTCTTTTCTCAGTCAACATTTGTATTTATGTGATATCCGATGATTTTTTCCCCCTTTGGCTAGGGATGGAACACAGGGTCTTTCATATTCTGGGTGCATGGTCTTCCACTGAGCTCTATCCCCAGACCTTAGGTTGCTTGGTTGGTTTTGCTACTTAGCCCAGGCTGACCTTGAATTACAAGTTTCCTACCTCACCTCTCTGAGTGATGAGCGTACCTACTCAGCTGTGCGTGATATTTTGATATGTGTGTACATGGTATAACAGTCAGTCTAGCCGGAGAGTGGGGGGCGCATGCCTTTAATCCCAGCACTTGGGAGCTGGGTGGATCTCTGTGAGTTTGAGGCCAGCCTGGTCTACAGAGTGAGATCCAGGACAGGCACCAAAGCTACACAGGGAAAGACTGTCTCAAAAAACCAAAAAATAAAAAATAAAAATAAAAAAGTCAGTCCAAGCATATCAACCTCCACAAATAATTAACATTCCTTTTGTTTGGTTGGTTTGTCTTTTGAGACAGGGTCTCCCTCTATAGCCCAGCATGGCCTAGAACTCACTGTCACTCACACTGGCTTCAGATACCGGGCAGTTCTCCTGTTAGCACCCAAGTTCCGAGGGTACAGGGGTGAGCCCCACACTTAGCTGTTCACCATTTCTCTGTATCAAAAAGTTTAAAAATCCTTCCTTGCAGGGCTGGAGAGATGGCTCAGCAGTAAGCGCAGTGTGAGGCTCTTGAACGAGGCCCGGATTCAGTTCCCAGAACTCACCTGGCAGCCCACAAGCATCTGTAAGTCCAGGTCCAAGGGATCCAACACCCTCTTCTGGCCTCAGAAATACGGGCAGGGAAAACATTCATGTACATAAATCAAACACAGACTTGGAATTCCTTCCTTGTTGCTTTTTTTTTTTTTTTAACATTCAGCACATTTTCATGACCCGTCACCACCCACTGTTCGGCATCCCTCCAGACACAGTTCCTCCTACTTGTAATTTAGTATTAATACTGGTTCCTCCACTCCATGAACAGGTGTGTGGGGAAGGAAGGGTGTCTGTCTGGGTTTCTTTTTCTGTTTTAACGATTAAAATACTCTGACAAAAATACTTAAGGGTGGAAGGGTTGATTTTAGCTCACAGCTCGAGGCAGAGCCCACCACGGCGGGCAGTCAAGGCAGGCGGCAGAGCAGCTGGCCACACTGCGTCCTCAGACGGATGTGGACAATGGATAGAGCATGTTGACTTTTAGAGGCTGCCCATTGGCTGATTTCGGGGTCTTGTTTGTTTAGAATGTAGTTTGGGGGCTTTGGGGAGATAAGACGTCACCTGAAAGCAGCGTCCCCCTTTCCTTGGATACACTAAACATGTGGCGTGTATCACATATGTAGGGGAAGGGGGCACAGGGTTGGGCTGATCTTTACGTCATTGGAACAGGGGCCGCCACCGAGGCACCACTGGGCTCACTCTTTACTATCATTACATTTGTTTTCACAGGTGCTGGCAAGACCAGGTCCCGACATCAGGTTAGGTACATTGCCGTAGAGTGTTCGACACATTCTCACGTTAGGGATGCTAAGTGCGAGGAGGAAACGGAAAAGCTACCTGGTGAATGGAGGGAGGGCTTGGGTCGCTGCGGGTGGTCCTCTTCTTAGCGGCCTGTGCGATGCCATTTCCCATGATAAACCAGCACAGACAATGCCTTGGGAAGAGCTGCTCGTGCTATCTGACCCCCGAAAAGGATCGAGCTTGTCTTTCAGTGACAGGGAGCAGAATAAGAGGCATCCGTGACTGAAATGGGAGTGATTGGCACCGTTAAGTCAGCCATCAGATGCGGCCAGCCATCAGATGCGGCAGTAAGGATTTAGGTCAAGATGTTGGCTCCAGAATGATCTCGGTCACCTCAGGCAAGCTTCGTGGTCTTTCCCGCTCTCATTCCCCATGCACAGTGCAAGACTCTCAAGCTTGTACCCAGAACCCGTGTCCTACCTTTGATTTTCAGAGAAACACGGTGCTTGCAGGTGGAGTCTCATTTAGAAGGTCCTGGGAAGTTCAGGATGTTAAAAAATGAAGCGTATCCAGAGAAGAAAAGGGAAAGTTCCATTCAGGTCACCTGATCACACATACAGAAAAGCCCCTAAACTATACATCAGCCCCTTCACATGTGGACCTGCGGGTAGGTCTTGGCACCCACTCGGCTCTTGGACCAGGTTGTTTGGAGACACCGCCATGGCATCTCAGAGAAACTTCTGTCTCTAGCTCAACCTTGTCTGCAAACCAGAACTTTCACTCGATATTAGACCCTGTTACACACCCCGCCAGGACACAGGACAGTTGGCCAAGTGGCCAGTCAGCTCGATTAGTAACTCAAATGGCCAGCAGGGTCTTCCTTATGCATTTGTTGAAAACCATCAGAACAAAATGGGAAGGCCAGGAAAGACCCAGTGTGGGAAGAGTGCAGAGAACTCACCAAGGCTGATATGTAGAGAACACAGAAACATCAGGAAGCCAGCACATCACCTAGAAAGAAAATGGCAAAGAACTTGAGTCTGCACACACAACCATGGACTCCAAACTGTGTGTGTGTGTGTGTGTGTGTGTGTGGTCAGTGGTGTAGATGGACTCGTGTGTGGCCTGTGCATGTTACATGTGCGTGTGCATGGTGTGGTATGTGTGTGTGTGCCACGGAAGAGATGCAAAATGAAACTACAATGAAGCATTCTCAGCAACCAGGCAGGCACAGAAGGAAAGGTTTCACGTGGCTGTTTTCCAGATGAAGGGAAGACGGCATCTTATACCCCGTTGGTGGGATGTAAGTTGATGAAATCCTCAGTACCATGTATAAAAGCCTATAATCTTCCAACGCCCAGTTCCACTCCTGGAATTATCAATTTTCAAATGTTTGGGTTCCGGACCACTTTACATTACATAATCATTTCACCCCCAAAAGCTTCCGATGATGTGGGTTCCATGGATATTCACAATGCCAAAAGTTAAAATTAGGGCTTTTCCATGTGTCGAGTTGTGTGTGTGTGCGAGGTCAGAGGTCAACCTCAGGTGTTTTTCTTCTGGCTCTGTCCACCTTTCCTTGCTGAGATAGGTCTTCTATCTCCAAGAGCTTGCCTAGCATGTTAGCTTGGCTGGCCGATGAGCCCCTGGGATCTGCCCGGGTCCATCTCACCAGTCCTGGGACGATGAGTTAGTGCCACCACACTCGGTCTGATTTTTGTTTGGGTTTTTTGTTTTTCATTTGTTTGGTTGGGGGTGTTTTTTATTTGTTTGTTTGTTTGTTTTTTAAGACAGGGTTTCTCTGTGTAGCCTTGGCTGTCCTGGAACTCCTCTGTAGACCAGAACTTGCTTGCCCCTGCCTCCCGGTGCTGGGATTAAAGGCATGCGCCACTGCCAGGCTGTTTTGTCTTCTTAACATGAGTATTAAGAGTTACTCAGGAATTCATGGCTGATATGTAAAATTAAATTAATTATAAAATAAAAATATTTAAAAAAAAAAAGAGTTACTCAGTCCTCATGCTCGCAAGGTGAGTACTTTCCAGGGTACGCTATCTCCCAGCCATGCTAAAACGGAAAATCTAAAAGATATTTACTGTATTATAAAATAATAACTCCATCACACAAAAATCCACTGTTAAAAATCAGTGAGAAGGGGGCACACCGCTTTACCGTCTACAGTGATTTTAATGTGTGGTCTAACAGAAGAGAGCTGGATTCCAGTTTGTTCCTGCTTTAGTTGACATCTGTGGGGAGAAGATAAGGCCTTGCTTAGGACTGGAGCTGGGAAAGAAAGCCCCATGAGGTGGTCTAGGGATCTGCAGGGATGGGCTTTGAGAGGCTGAGTCTGGGCTGTTGGCCATTTGTGAAATCATGGTATCCCTTGCACAAACGGGGTTTAAAAGCAGAGGATTGGCAGCCATCCAAGCGCTCCTTAAAGGGGTCTGGCTGAATAAATTGCAACTCATTTACAGAAGGGGATTCGATACAGTCATTAAGACGGCGCAGCCGCTGTGTGTGAGTGGGTGTGCACTTATCTCCAAAGCATGTGGCAATGCCGTGTGGAGATGAAGGAAGCACTGCTGAGTACAGAGCAGAAAGCCAGCAGGGCCGGCTGCCCTTACATCAGCACCATGCTCTCCTCGGGGCCGGGCTGGCGTGAACAGTCTGCACACATGCTGCTCCTCATGCTAATTGTATTGTGTGTGTGTGTGTGTGTGTGTGTGTGTGTGTGTGTGTGTGTGTGTGAGAGAGAGAGAGAGAGAGAGAGAGAGAGAGAGAGAGAGAGAGAGAGACTCAGCCAAAGAATTAACTAATTAAGGAACGCAAGTGAAAAATTTAACCTATATTGCAGGTTATTCTAAAAACGAAGAACATAAGTGCATGGGAAAGCACTCAGCCCATTGAATACACAAACGAAAGCTGTTATAATAATGAGGATAATTATTATTATTATTATTAAATAACAGCCCCAGCTCTCTTGTTTAATTTCCAGACCTCCCCCTCCTCAGGGCTCCATGTTAGAACAGGTCCCTACTTGTCTCTCTTGAGGAGATCCTGGGCCCGTCTGAAGGGCACAGGGCAGCACCAGCCCCATGGCCCTGGGAAGCTGTTATTAGGGACTGTTAAACATCTCCGTCAGTACGGCTGCTGCTCAGATCACTGCCGATGGGTGTCTTCCTTTTTCCCATGGGTTATGTCATCAACCCCCATCAGAGAAAGCCTTCTCAAGGCCAGGGTCCGGGCGAGGGGTGCTGTTTTACTTTGGGTGTGTGCATTCTCTAAGGATTTGCCTCTATCTCGAGGCTCGAAAGAATCGCCCTCCCCTAGACGCACTTGTGACTGTCCCATTGACAACGTTATGTCCCCAGCAGACAATAAAGGCCTTGTTCCGCTTCAGTTGCTCCTGGTTATTTCAGATCTCAGACAACACAGACGCTTACTCCCCATGTTACGCAATACCCACATCTAAATTTAAGATCCAGTCTGTTGAGGAAAAATGTCACACCCACAAAAAAATTTAAAATTACCTTATTCCACATTTGAAACAGAGGAAGCCAGAGGGAGTCTCGGACAGCACACCGCTCGATGTGGCTGGGCCACCGGATCCAGACGACTCCTCGTGTGGGGCCCGCTCCGCTGTGGGGTCCCCACCCCCACCCTCGCCCCTCCCCCACTCTGTCTTCACATTTGTGTGACCCCTATGGCTTCTCCCTCCCCAAAGTCTGACCTGGGTTAAAGTCATAAGGTCTTGGAATCTGACTTGTTAGTCACCTGGTTTGTTTGCCTGGTCCTGTGTCATGTTTTCTGGGACTTCTGGACTGTTCTCCAGTATGCGTGTGTGTACTCGCCCACACACCCACTCACTCACTCATTCATTCATGGTCCATTGAACATCATTCCCTGTGGATTTTTTTTTTCAACTTGACAGAATGTGGAATCGTTTGGGAGATGGTCCTCTGAGCAGGTCTACAGGGGATTATCTTGATTAATGGAGGTGGGAAGACCTCCGTTCTGAGTGGCATCATTACTTGGTCAGAGTATCCTGGACTGTAAAAAGTAGAGAGAGCAAGCATGCATCCCTTGCTCGCTGCTTCCTGACTGTTAAATTTCTGAGGCACCATGAAGAGAAAGAAGACTGCAAGAGACAGGAATCTGAGCTTCAACAGATGAGACTGTGCTTATCAGCTCACACAGCGAGAGGCAGCTTCTCTTCCAGGGAAAATTGAGGGGTCTGCCAGGGGTAAACCCTGGCTGTGGATCTTTATAGGAGTGGGGTGAGGGGCTTGGGAATAAGGGAGTTATTGCAACAAAGCCCATGTTTCTCCCCTGCACTCTCTGCTTCCTGGAACTCTTTGCCGGAGGGAGACAGGCCATCGCTACAGACATTCCTTCCCGTGCTACCGCACAAGGCTGAGAAAAGTCACCTGCAGTCTCCTAGGATTCCTGTCTCATCACAGAGGAGCCCTGCCTTGACTGTGGTTGCAATATGACCTGACCGTCTGTGTCTGTCCCTGCCTCTGTGACTACTCTACAGTGAGGGACCAATACCTAGAACTGTGAGCAGAAATGAACCCTTTCCCCCTAAGTGGCATTCGTCAGAGTATTTTGTCACAGTAAGGAAACCGAGATGCTGAAGAAAGATGGGAAGGACGAGATGTGACCTAATGGCAAACTCCAGTTATCCCAACACCCGATTCCCTTCAAATGCATCCTTTCTGTGGGCTTTTTCTGATAATCATAAAAATTGCATTCCTTTCTCTGGCCTGATCTTGAGTTTAAAACAAACACTGTTGCAAAAGCCACACAAAAGTAAGATATTTCCAGAAGAAAATTATCTTGACTTTTGAAAGCTGTGTATGATTTTCTTCAAAGATGAAATCAGCATGAAGCTTGATTCCATTGATTCTGCAGCTCCCTATTACTCAAGAGCCGATCTCCACAGCAGGCTGCCTGTGCTGGGCTGGCTTCAACCTTCAATCTCCAGGAGATGAGAGTCAGACAGAAGGCTTCCTTCAGTGCAGCAGAGAGCCAGGGGCCATGTACACACTCAGGGGAGGTGGCCTGCAAAGAGGGGACTTGCCGGCCAAACGGACTCAAACGGGTTTCTTCTTCCTGCCCTCTAAGGCAGAATTCCAATCAGAACCAATGACTCAGCCTGAGAGAAAGTTCTTGAAACTCCGAGGAAGCCTTTACAAAGGCTCCACCTTTAAGTGTAGGGCATTGGGTTAACAGGGCCTCTGCCTGCTAGATTTGAACGTTGTTAACCCTGAAAACTGATCGATTCATAAAGGAATTCTTGTTTAAGTAATTAAAAATAGACTTCGAGGACCCATTCGTAAAGAAAGCCAGTTAAGATCTTTAATGAAACAAAACAGCATTTAAGAAACGCCTAGATTTAGGAACTGGGGACTTGAATCTACAAAGTTGTCGTGTAGATAAAGAACTGCAAGAACTGCCTACCTAGACTCCCCTTTTGCAGAGAGTAATCATTTTGCAATGGGTTTGCAGACATCACTAGCCACAGGACATTGCCCATGTCCCTGTCCTCGTAGAAGACAGCAATTCTCATAGGTGGACAGGGGCTTTGCCAAATTCCTCTCTTCAGTGGATACTTGGGGAGGCAGTAAGTCCCGGGAGTCTCTCACTGCTGATAAAGAAGTCTGGAATTCGCTTTCTCTAGGAGTTCACAGCAAAGGCACCCTGCAGCAGAACAATTGTAAGAATGTGATGTTAGCATTTGGCTGCAGCTCAGGCCACAGTTGTCTGCAGCAGCCTTCTCTCCCCTTTCAAGGAAGCAGACAGGCACCGACCCAATCCCTCTCTGAGTCCTGAGCTAACAGAAGACCCCAGGGCGGGGATCTCTCACCTGGGAAGTGAGTTAACATCAAAGGGGATATTGAATCTATTCACTCTCTGCTCCCACCCCTTCCCTGCCTCCAGCCCGGGAGTCAGAAAACTTGCGGCCAGCCGACTCTGGCTATAAAACCTTCCCTGTCCTCAGAGGGCTCAGAGGAGACTTCCTCTCCTGCTGTGTGAACTCTGATTTATCTCTGCAGAGACCCTTTCATGCTGTTGCCTCTCTGTCTGTCCATGGCATTATTAACTCTTCTAATAAACTCCTCAGTCCCCAGTAACCTCTCAGTGTCCCTCTTGGACACCCCACCACCACCACCATCCAAAACCCAACGGTAACTGGCCATTTTCTCAGCGGTCGGTGGTTCCCGGGAGGTAAATTACTTCAGGTAACAGCTAACAGGATTTTGATGTTTAAGAACAAAGACTCGGTGTGAGCAGGGCTAGCTTCTCAGGGGAGTGGCCAGATGTGCTAATGTGATAGGACCGAAGATGGGGAGACACACCCACCCCTGGAAGTGCACACCCTTCTAGAACATCGGCACAGCTCTAACTGTGGGGGCACTCCCTGTGAAAAGCCAGCTGCCCCTTGGAGGACTTTCCTGAGCAGGCACCAGCTGGCTGGCTGGCTGCTCACAGCCACAGCTGGACTTGCCAATGTGAAAAAGGAAGGTTTTTCTGGGAAGACACTGAGGGAAACATTCAGAGTGTTAACTTTAGTTGAGCACTTGGCTGCGGATTCTCTGGAATAATTGGCAACTGTATCAGTTTCTTGTTCCTGTTCTAAGGAGGTAATGTCAGACTCTAGATGCTGCTCTGGTCACAATATCTGCAGCAGCCAACTGTCTCCCTCACAGACACTGACAGGCATCCTGCGGAGTCCCTGTCTGTGAGTCCCTAGCTAACGGTCGTCCCAATGCCAGGATGTCTCACCTGGGAAGTCAGTTTCCACCATATTAGCAGCCATACATCCTGTATGGTACCTCCCCTGCCTCCTGCCTAGGAATCGACAGTCTGGCTGCAGGCTTGTACTACAAGACACCCCCTACCCCCAGAAAACAAGTGAAGACACCCCCAACTCATCTGTGTAGACAGACCCTGGTTTCCTCTCTTCAGAGCCCCCAGCATGCTGTCTGTCTCTGGTGCAGGATCCTGAAAGATCCTTGGAATCCCACTTGCTCTTGCCTCTCTGCCTGTCCATGGCTTTAATAACTTCCATAAAAACTTCCTCGCTCCCCAGTGACCCATTTCAACATCCCTCTTAAGCTCGCTCCCCTCCCCTCATTCAAAGCCTTTCATCTGTTACTTAAAAATCACCACAAATTTAGTCGTTTGAAACAACGTAAATTTATAGTTTTACAGTTTTGGAAATCTGAAATCAAGGCAACAGGGCTGCATTCCTAGAAAAGGGCTTCTAGAAGCTCTCGGAAGCTTTGGACTTGTGGACTTTCCTAACATCACTTTCTCTTCTTGCTTTCTCTCTCTCTCTCTCCCTCCCTCCCCCTTTCTCTCCTCTTTTTCCTGTTCTCTATTGACCATAGAAAATGGGACGGTCAACTGACTCTATATAGGACCACCAAAGAGACACACTTCTGCGCATGTCTGTGGGTTGTCTCCAGAGAGGCTTAACTGATGAGGAGAGACCTGTGCTGCCCCCCAATGAATGCTGCCCCAATGAATGCAGCACTCTGTGGTCTGGGGTCCCACACTGAAGAGGACGGGGAAGAAGAAGAGAAGAGCACCAGCACTCTACCCCCTCTGCTTTGTGGCTTCCGTCACAATCTGATCTGCCACTTTATGCTCCTGCCACCCCATCTTCTCACCGTGATGGAGACTGCATGTATCCCCTCAAACCGTGAGGCAGGCAAAACAAACCCTTCCTTCCATCAGTGGTTTTTCCCAGGCATTTTATCACAGCAGTGATGTGCCACTGAGCCACACCCCAGGCCACATTCTTTACTTCTATGTGACCCTCTTGTTCTTGTTATTTGGATGCTTGTGATCCTGTTGCCCCACCCACCCCCACCCCAAGATAATCTCTCATCCCAGATGCTTGCCTTCACACAGCTGTGGAGCCCTTTCCACATCCCTGTGCATCAGGGTGAGGACGTGCTCATGGGGACCGTCCACCACCTGCAGAGCAGTTTGCCAGCACCGATCCCTCCTCACCAAAGTCTTCCACCAGGCTCTCTTTCCACCCTTGCTCTCCTGCAAAGGCCGAGATCACCTGGGTGAGGTGGAAGGGAAGAAGCCTCACATTTCCTTGGCTTTTGTGGGTTGGTCCACAGGTTTGGCAATGGAAATGCAGTTGTGGGCAGTTCCGGCAGAGAAGAGATTACAGGTAGTGAGGGCGCTGGAATACCCCAGCCTTCAGCAGGGAAGCAAAGCTGCCTCCAGCCCAGGCAGTGGGGACTTACAGATCTGGAGGTTCAGGGGCCTCGCCGTGGGAGAACTCTCATGTGGTGAAGGCAGTGTGTTTTCTGGCTTTCTTTTGTTTTGCCCTTGCTGCCTTTGGAATGGAATGTTCTTCATTAGGAGCTCTAAGGGTGTTTCTGGCCAGACTCTCTTCATTTTGCAGGCCCATCCCTGTGTGTCTGGATGCTTAGACTCCCAGGGCTGCCCATTTCCTGTCTGTAGCTAGTGTGAGAACTGAAGGGCCCCACCACATGTTTCTGAGCAAAATAAAAACACACAAAATACACAAACATATACGTATACCATACACACACCACATTCATACCGCACTCATAAATCCACACATCATGGCAGGCATACATGTACACACATGCACACCATACACATATATCACATACATAACTGCCCATCACACACAGACATACCATTTGTACACATATGTACACATGCCTCACTCTACACACATATATGCTCTACACACATGCATATATACTCATACCAAATGAGTCGAGAGAACATATGCTGTTTGCTGGCCCACTGGGCGATGCTGTGGAGTGTCTTGGTTCCTTGACAGCCCCAGGCAGCTGAAATGCTGACTGGAGCTTGTCAGCCCTTTCTCTTCCGACTGCAGGTCCACAGGGTATTCCCTGTGTACCTGAATGGCAGCAGAGAAGTGCACCCTCACCAGCACAGCTCACTGGGCATGACTGTCCCCAGAACTCCCCTATAGGCCTGAGGAAGAGAGCTGTGCTTGCAGGTGTGTGTGGAGTGGGGGAGGGGCTTTGCTCCCACGGAGGGGGGGGGGGGAGTCAGTCTGGTGATCGGAGAAGTCTTTCCAGACTCCCAGAAGAGCAGGAAGAAGGACAAGTCCAGCTGATTTGAAGACCCTGAGTAAGCCTCCTAGCTTCTCCTGGCTGCCCTGATTTTTGTCCTCATCTCCTTCCTGTTCTGCTATGTAGACAGATTTTTCTTTGGGCCGCCATCTCACAAATAACAACATATTTGGTGTCTCCTCTGTACCTTGATTATCTCCTCCTGCTTCCTCTCTCTGCCTGGAAGTCCCGACTATACCTCCTGCCTAGCTATTAGCCGTCCAGCTCTTTATTAAATCAATCACAGCAATATATCTTCACACAGTGTACAAATAACCCACAACATTTCCCCCTTTTTGTCTAAATAAAAAGGGAAGGTTTCAACTCTAACATAGTAAAACTATATACAATAAGAACAATTATCAGGTAAGAATTACACTCACAATGTTCAGTCCATTTGTATTTGGCATATTCAGAGAAAATACTCTATTATCTATCTTATCTTAAAGAATTTAAAGTTTTATATCTGAACCATTTTCTATTATAACTTGTATGACCATCCTAAAACTATCTTTTAAGACCTCAAGACATTTTCTTAGGTGAACAATTTAAACTTTTATGTCTCTCAACCTTGTATACTTTATACCTCTTGTGTAAGTTTCTTTTTTGAATTTGGTAACAAGGAAAGCAGTAACTATAACTATCTGGTGTCAACTCCATCAGAGACCCAAGAATACAATATTACCTGAGTAAACAGGAAGTGAAGAGCAAACAACTTCTAAAACTATAGAAATGACAGGAAACAGCTGGGTGCCTGAACAGTCACTCAAGGTTCCTCTGCAATGTTGGGGCATCCATCTCCAGCCTGCAGGCCTAGAATATCTGACAGACTTTTCTGTGAAGCAGAAATTTTGAAGGACTGTTCTACCTTGTCTAGGCAAAGTTTGGCAGTCACTTTCTTTTGTGTCCTGCTTGCTTAGACAGCATACTGTCAGCAGTTGAGGCAAGGGAAGTTTCTTGCCCAGTGGCTAACTTAGCCAGAATAAAAACAAACTCCATATGGGGATTCTTCAATGCCCATCATCATTTTTTGAAGTAAATTGGTATTGCCAGGAGCAGATGTATTTCACTGTCATGAAAAGCCATACACTATTAAAACATTTTAAATGCCATATTATATAGATTTTTGAAGTGTTTGAAGACCACCTATCTATTAAAATATATCTCTCTTTGACCTTGAAAACATACCTAACATGACTGTAACTTTGATTATTATAGATGATGAACTACTAACTTGTATTTCTTTATTATCCTAAATAGCTTTTAAGGACTAGAAATTTACATTGCATTGTTAAATGAGGTACATAGGTACAATACCTTAAACAACAGCAGAAACATATGTATAGAACAACAAAAATAACCTTAAGTTTGCATCAATATACAAAAATCCATACCAATGTAAAATGTTTGAGACTAGTGGTTATTCAGAAGTAGACTCAACAATCCACCCTTTTATCCCAACATTTTCATACCATATCTCCCTTTTCCTCTTCAGAAAGTGATCTCTGAATCAAATCTCCTATGTTCACCTTTTTTTTCCTGACCATGGCCAATAATAACTTGTAACCAAGCCCCCTAAATGATGATAAACATCCATAACTCACTGAATGACCAAAACCCACCCATCTCACCTTGTGGGAATGTGGGTGTCATTTCCTCTAGACTGCTTCCTGTTGTCTGGGGGGGGCAATGGGAACTTTAGGAGACCCTGAGAAAATTGAGATAATGGTCAAGTCCTAGGAGAGCTAGTTGTATTATTTTTTGTTTAGTCTCTGTGTGATGGGAAAGTGTAGAGCTTATCTCAAGTCCTGGCTGTATAGTCTGAGACTGGACTGAAGTTGTTCTGGATGCAGAATTTTGAGGAAACTGCAACAGAGGCATTCTGAGAAGCTGGATCGCCTGGGCTACTTGTCTTCATTGGTGATTGGTCCTTTTTTTCTTTCTGAAAACACATGAACTTTTAAAGGTAACATATATATGTGCATTAACACAAGTACGGAATGTGCAGTATGCAAAACTCAGTTGAAATTATTTTTGTTCTATGTTTGAGCAGGTAAGCACATTTGTCAATGTTAAAAGTCCATTTGGACTGAATAACCAAACCTCTATCCATACCATATGAAAGGATGGCATGTAATAATAAGTCATGAGGACTCTGTAGCCAGCAAGATTTATCATGTCTCATCCAGTCTCAGAGCTGTTCCCATGTCGAGGGATCAGCATATACATGACCTGTCTTGTAGTTTTTCTTTTGATTCTTTATCTCTGTAGCCAAGATTTTCAGGAGGTCTCCCCTGATCAAAGCTGATCTTTATTAATTTTGAAAAGAACCATAACTTTTTGTTTCCTGTGGAAACAAAGTCATAATCTCTCGCCAAACACAACATATTTTCTGAATTCCATTTTGAAGTTAAGACATTCTTAAAATATACAGGTTGGTGTAATTTAGCTGTTTCCATAATCCAATGTCTCTCAGCAGCTAGTGTTTTTTGCACATTAGCATTTAAAAAAATTCAAATTCAACAAAGTACCACACAGGATTCAGAAACTCTTTGTATTTCCCATCTTTATGTGGCTTATTGTTTTTATATTATTTTATTCTCTCTATTATAGTCTATGAAGACTATTATTTTTAAACTATTTTTTTCTATGACTGCCTATACTCATTTTCTTTTCTTTATTCTGCATTAAGCATATTTTAAAATATACTGTACCTATAGCGGTTTTCTGTGTCTGGACCTGGCTTTACTAAGTGCCTGCAGCGTTCTCTGACTGCATGAGACAAATCTTAAACTGCTGTGTCAGCCGCTGCACAGCTCAGCTTGGTGCAGGGCATGGCGCTGGCAGCTGGCTCCAGCCCGCGGGAAGCACGGGTGTTCAGGAAGGACACGACACCCTGGGTCCCGTGACCTGACTGTGGCTCACAGTCTATTTCGTCTGTGTCAGCTCAGTGGCCCTGTTCCTCCTGGTCACAGTGTGCACAGAGCACCTGGTCCTCACGCATGTCTGTTCCACCTTTGGACCTTTGCTCACCAAAGTGAGCCTTGCACACCACATGGACTCAGGTCATGTTTTCTATACATCCTGCCAACCACTGTCTGTGGGGAGAGAGGGGAGAGAGGGGGGAGGGAAAGAGAGAGAGAGAGAGGGAGGGAGGGAGGGAGGAGAGAGAGAGAGAGGGAGGGAGGGAGGGAGGAGAGAGAGAGAGGAGGGAGGGAGGGAGGGGGGGAGGGAGGGAGGGAGGGAGGGAGGGAGGGGGGGGAAGTTGCAGCAATCACGGAGGAGGCATTTGCTGTGACCTCCATTAGCCTTACAGCCTTTGTCTCTCATTCCCTGATTATCTTCTTTTGATCTCAGTTGACTTTTTAGTGAAGAAATGCTTGAGTTTCTCTCTTCTCTGTATGATTCTAGTTTTTTTTTTTTTTCTGTGTCACCATGGAGATTACGCCGGGAATACCAAGAACCCCGCCACTCCTACGCCTCTTACTAACAGACAGACGCTGCTCTCACAACCCTGCCCGGCCGCTCCAGGGACTGGTGTCACAAAGAGACATCTCTGTGCACTCGAGTCATGACGCTGCTGTTTGGGGGCTTGTGACAGATGTCTCTCCCATTTCAGAGGAAACAAAGTTCATCCCTTCTAACTGTGGGTGGAGTCGCCTGTGTGGAAGTTCTTTATTTCCTCTTGAGATTCTGAATTCCTGTGTCATCCCCTTTTATCTCATCTGAAATCCCTTCATTCAGTGTTCATCTCCGCGAGTGTCTTAATGTCTTCCTCATTTCTGAAGGAATGTTTTGCTAGAGAATCGTAGTTCCTAAAGTGTGCTTGCTTTCATTTCATACTGCATATATTGACTCATTTTTTTCTGAACTCTCAATGTGTGTGTGTGTGTGTGTGTGTGTGTGTGTGTGTGTGTGTGTGTGTCCTATAGATGCATGTGTGGGGAAAAGCGTTGACACCGGGAGTCAACTTGACCATTGTTTCTAAGGTAGGTCATCTACCTTGTTCTTTGAGACAGTCTCTCTCACTGGACTGGAGCTGGTCAAGTGTCTAGGCTGGCCAGCCAGTGACGCCCAGGGATCTGCTGTGCCGACTCCGCAATCTGAGATTTAAAAAGCACTCAACTGATTTTTTTTACACAGGGCTTCTAGAGATGGAAATTAGGCCCTCCTGTTTAGTATGGGCAGCAATTTAACTACTGAACTATCTCCCCAGCCTGTGGCTATTTGAGGTGGTTTTGTTGTTGTTTTATTTGTTTTTGTTTGTTTGTTTTTTTCCTGAGAGACAGGGTTTCTTGGTGTAGCCCTGGCTGTCCTGGAACTTGCTCTATAGACCAGGCTGGCCTCGAACCCTGAGATCCACCTGCTTCTGCCTCTGGAGTTGCTGGGACTAAAGGTATATGTCACCATCGCTCAGTGTTTATTTGAGTTTTAATTTTGATGTTTTGGGTTTTCTGCCTTCTTGGTTTGGGCTGGTTTTGATTTTCAGGGTTTGTTAAAGTTCTTGTTTGAAATTTCCTTATGTTTTTATTATTTTTACATTTTGGGGGATTTTGTGTCGCCTTTGGTTTTCTGATTTTGTTTTGCTTTTCTAGGTTTTCTTATTGTATTTTTGCTTTGTTTGGGGGTTTAAATTTTTGATTATCTGTGGGTTTTTTTTAGATACAGTGATTTTTTGAGAATTTCATATATTCATAGAATATATTTTGATCATATTCACTATCCCCTCTTCCTCAGCTTCTTCTAGATCTCCCCTCCCTCTAATCCCCCAACTTCCACTTCTCCTCTCTCTCTCAATAGCCCATTGATCCCAATTTGTGCTCACATGTTCATGGGTGGGGGGGCATCCAGTGGAGGGTGGTTGGCCCATCAGGAGCCACATTCCGGAGGAGAAATGACTCTCCCTTCCCCAGAAACCATCAGCTGCCAGTGGCTCCTGTGGGTGGTGGGTGATGCTGGGCGGCTTCCTGCTCGGTTTTGGGCAGGTCTTGTGCAGGCAGCCACAGCTGCAGTCAGCACATGAGTGCAGTGGTCCTGTCATGCCAAGAAGATGATAATTTGCTCCGGTCCCTCCCACCCTCTGGTTCTTACAACCTCTCTGCGCCCTTTTCCATGATGGTCCCTGAGCCTTAGAGGAGGAAGGGTGTGATGTGGACATCCCATGTGTGTCTGAACACTCCATTGACACGTACTCTCTATTCTTTGACAAGTTGTGAGTTTCTATGTTAATTTTGCACAGATAAATTTCTCTAATGAGATCTGAGAGTTGCTCTAATAAATCTAAAGATTTGATGCAAGGATCCACGTAGTTAAAAGGATATTTATTTAATGGCATAACTCACAAATTAAGTGATAGGTAGGTCGCAGGGTCTGGAAAAGGTGTATCGCAACCAGCGCTGTTCTCTGGAACTCTGCTCGGTCCACCTCCAACGTTCAGGGTCCCGGCACAGAGAGAGTGCACAGAGAGAGTGCTGGCCCATCCAGCTCTGGGTCTCCAGGCGCCTCCCCTGGCCCCGCCTCGTAGGCGTGACAGTTGCCAGAGTCTCAATGGGGGTTGGAACTTCCAGATCCAAGCTGGAATGGCTACCCACTACAGTTTCCCTTTTTGCAGAGTGAAGCAAAAGAAGCAACATCTTAGGCCGGAGAAGCAGAGCTCTGCTAGGAAATCCCCCTTGAGTGGGAATTGAGCAAAGCTCAGCTGTAGCGGCTCTCCAGGAGAGGTGCAGGATTGCTATATCCTGTGGCAGACCATCCACCACCACATCAGGTATAGCCTGACTCTCCTGAACAGTCAGGATTCCCTTCCCTGCTGAAGCAGTTCCAGGCCTGACTCTCCCGAGAAGTCAGAAAAACTTCCCTTCCAGGGCTGAGCTGTCTCTTTGCAGCCCCAGCACACACACACACACATTGGACCAAGCCCTCCAACGTTCCAGGAGTGCTCCCTGCGTTTACTCCAAGAGCAGCATCAGTGAGGACACAGAAGACAGTTCATGCTCCCACGGCGCCTCAGCAGAGGGCAAGTCCACCCACAGCCGCCGCCAGCGCAGAGGCTTGAGGGCATGGACAAGGAGGGTAGGAAACGCCGTGACCAGACTGTGCTGCTGCTGTCCATCAAGGAAGAAATGTCACCTGTCTGCCCTCAGAGACACAGGAGGGCGTCTGGAGAACAAGCAGCAGGCACGGCCCAGGAACATTTCTGTATTTGGATGTATCCATTTCACTCATGTCTGTGTCAATGGACAGATCGTAATTATGTTTATAGGATTTATAGAATGCATTTACAGGATGCAATGCATTGGGGAGCTAGATCTAGATACCGTGGGATGGTTAAGTGGAAACTATCAACATATCTAGCATCCCAGAAGACAACTCTCACTCTATCCTGCTCATGGGAAATCTAAAAATTTTGGACTAGAAGTCAACGGCAGAAGGGTGTTGACCATGTTAAGAGAAGGGAGTGGGGGAGGGAAAAGAGGAGGTGATGAGGGACAGAGGTGACTGGGGACAGAGGTTTAGACAGGAGGAAGCAGCCTGGAGAGCAGGGCAGAGCAGAGTGACCACAGTTGGAGAGACGCCCTGTATAGTGGGAGTCACAAGATTCCCTTTCTCGCGTGTGCTGTTGCATTTTAAGAGTTCTTCGGAAGATGCAGAATGCCACAGTTCTGCAGCCATGGTGTTGGAGAGGATCCGTGTATGGGTAGAGAGCTGCAGAATGGAGCCAGGTAGCAAGCCCATGATCCTCTGTGTCTGTGCCCTGCTCAGAGGTCCAGCCAGGAGGAAGGGAGAAAATGATGGAATCCTAGGCCACAGGAATTCTGCAAAGACACTGCCCCTCAAAGGCATCCCTACTCAGGGGGCAGGAGCTGCAAACCCGTCCAAAGCTCATGAAGACAGAGCCCTTCTGTCTACCCAGGTCACATCAGACCCCTCTTCTCCGGGCTCTTCCCTGCCTCACTCTTAGTAGCAGACATAATGGGTTTGCCTTGATGGGTTTGTCATGAATCTTAGAATAAAAGTGATGTTTTTGAAAGATGACCATGGGGGTTTTCCTGCATCTTCCATTCACAGGAGAATTGGCCCTGTGGTGCTCAAAAGTCCCAGGAAAAGTAACTTCACCTCCAGCACCACCAAATCATTAAAAGTGTCTTTGAGGGAAACAAGCTCTAAGGTACTTGAAGGTAGGAAAATGCAGAACCTGAGTGTGGACTTCGGGTCCTTCTGGATCCAGCAACATTTTCAGAAGGACCAGTGAGAACACTGGGTGTCATCAGCTTGTCTCATTCCCACAGAGGCAAGCATGGTAGCCTGATGAATTCCTGTGGAGGTGGCATGGGCTGGATCCCAGAGTTGCTGAGAAGCCACTGGTCCGTCCTGCTGTGTTCCTTAACTGTATCATACAAGATGTTCATTCTCCCTGTTGTGACATTTTCCTTTTTTAGATCTATGGGACAGGGTCACCTCTCCATGTCCTGGCCAGGCGTGTGTCCTTCAGAGAACAAGTCAGATCTGGGGCAGAAGGAGGGTGTGCTTTGGGAAAAAGAAGTATAAATGTTCCATATGAGAAGGCAGCCCTACTGACACAGACCAGCACCAAGAAGTGCTCTGTCACAGGGACCTCACCTAACAAATGCCAAACCCAAACCCTATCATATTTGGCAGATTACCGGTGCCTAGGGGACCCCAGCTCACAGGCACCAAAGCTCTGGTTCATGTGTACACCTGTCGCTCTGATGGTAGGGTCTTGTAGATCCCTGAGATGCCCTCATAGCATCTTTCCAGTTGTCCTGGTGTAAAGCTCTTGGCTTCTTTAGGATGTCACCAATCTCTTTAGCAAACACCCCTCTCTAAACCGCACTCTTAGGCTCCTTTAAATTCAGCCTCACAGGCTCTCAGGGAATAGACAGTGTGTGTGTGTGTACATGTGTAAGAGAGAGAGAGACAGAGACAGTGTGTGTGTGTGTGTGTGTGTGTGTGTGTGTGTGTGAGAGAGAGAGAGAGAGAGAGAGAGAGAGAGAGAGAGAAAGAGAGAGTGTGAGAGAGACAGAAACAGAGAGAGATACAGAGAGACAGAGACAGAGAGAATGTGGGTGTGTGAAAGAGTGTGTGTGTGAGAGAGAGAGGCAGAAACAGAGAGAGATACACAGAGAGAGAGAGACACACACAGAGAATGTGTGTGTGAGAGTGTGTGTATGTAAAAGAGAGAGGGAAAGAGTGTGTGAGAGAGAGACAGAGACAGAGAGAGACACAGAGAGAAAGTGTGTGTGTGAGAGAGAAGTGTGTGTGTGAGGTGTGTGTGTGTGTGTGTGTGTGTGTGTGTGTGTGTGTGTGTGTACGCACTTTCAGGATGTATTACACTAGGAATACCCTCTATTCCATCTCCTATCAGAATCCTCAGTCCCATCCAAACTTTGTTATCACTCTGGTCAAGTCTCTATCACAATGTCCACTAAGCTCCATTTAGAACATTCTCCAGATTCTCCAGCAGCCAGCATCTCCACACTTCTCCAAATGCTTCCCACAAACACATTGCAAAGGCCTGTGAACCACATGCTATCAGGGACACTCCAGCATTAGCTCCATTGCTCTACATTAGATTTTCATTGCTGGGACAAAATACCTGAGTTAACCAAGTGATAAGGAAAAGAAGTTTTTCTCTCCGCTCACTGTTTCAGAGTTCACAGCCCATGGGTGTCAGTTTTCCATGTGTTCGGCCTATGGTGAGGCAGACCACCCTAGCAGGAAGTGCCTGACAAAACAAACTGTCCATTTCACAGAGCCAGACCAAGGAAAGAAAGAACTGTTTTTACCAAAGTGTCTCTCCTTCATGCCATTGAGTCCCGAGTCCATACATGAACTAAAGTCATTCCTGAGGTCAGGCTCTCCACATCCAGTTAACTTCCAAAGGCCCTGCTTCTGCTGACTGCTGTGTGGAGGATGGGAAGCCCTCAAAACAGGAACTTCTGAAGGATTTGTAAGGCCTACAAACCTAATGCCAATCATTCTAAGGCTGTGATAGGAGAATTGAGAGTTTGAGGCCAACATGGGCTACACAGTGTAATCCCATGTTGATAAAAAATAAAATAAAATCTTAATAACTGGCATGCGAAGTGCTTACACCAGCAGGACCGACATTCTTTCAGCTGTCATTGGCACATTGTCATCAAAATCACTGCCATCTCCACAGGGGAAATGAGGTGAGTGTGCTTGGGGTGGGGAGGTAGTGCCTGCCGCAGACCTGACGCTCTCACCACCTCCAACACACTGTATTCTGATCACTTGCACTCCACACGCAAACACTAGATCGCCCAACATGTGACTGACTTGATGACACTTGTTTCTAGGTGGACAGACACACAGAGGTGGGCAAACAGGAGGCACGGATTGCTGACGGGTCACACAGCAGACGAGATGTAGACCCAGCCAGAAAGTGAACATGGGGCAGAGAGAGCTCCTCATTCTGGGCTCTCCGCTCCTGCAGGTCTTCTGGAATCGTCTCAGAGCAGGAGTGAGAACTGGGGCATTCTGGTCTCGCCCCCACTGTCTGGCACCTGCCCAGAGGTGCCTCCTTAGTTGTTACTTCTTAGGCCAGAACATGCCCTGGCCCTCCAACTTCACCATCTGGTCAAAGTATGAGCTGTCACTCAGGCTGACCACCTCACTGACCCTCTGAGACATGGCCCATGATCCTCTGTGGGGACTGGCCTGTGGGAAACACATAGGGGCATTTTCTTGATTAATGATTGATGTGTGGGGGGGGGTTCCAGCCCATTGTGGCTGGTACTTTGCCTGGGCAGGTGGGCTTGAGCTGTACAAGAAATCAAGCTGAGCAATCTGTAGAAAACGAGTCAGGAACAGCATTCTTTCACTGCTTCTGCCTTAGTTCTTGCCTCTAGGTTCCTGCCTTGAGTTCCTGCCCCATGTCCCCTTCATGATGGACTGTGATCAGAATGTGCAAGGCAAATAAAACCTTTCCTCTCTCAATATTTTTGTCATGTTTTATCACAGCAGTGGAAACCCTAACTAAGAAGGTGGGAAGGGACAGACATCAGGGAATGGATGGCGGACTGTAGGGCCGAGAGAGTTGGCGTCAGATGTGTGGGTTGTGGGAAATTATCTCAAGGACGCTTTCTTGTAGCTAGAGTTTTCCTGCCTGGCCCACAGTCAGGACAAATCTCTCTCACCTGCCAGTCCCACAGCCACTCAGACCCAACCAAGTAAACACAGAGACTTATACTGTTTACAAATTATATGGCCATGGCAGGCTTCTTGTTAACTGTTCTTGCATCTTAAATTAACCCATTTCTATAAATCTATACCTTGCCACATGGCTCATGGCTTACCAGTATCTCACATGTTGGTACTCATGGCGGCAGCTGGCAGTGTCTCTCTGCCTCAGCCTTCCACTTCCCAGAATTCTCCTCTCTCCTTGTCCCACCTATACTTCCTGCCTGGCTACTGGCCAATCAGTGTTTTATTTATTAACCAATCAGAGCAACACATTTAACATACAGAACATCCCACAGCACTTTCTGGTACCCTAGAATCTCTTCCCACCAGACTTTGCTTCGGGCGAGAAAATGACACCACTTGCCTCTTGAGATGCTGTATAGATCAGTCAGCTGACTTTGGTCTTGCAAAGCCAGGCAATGATCTGAAAGCTGCGAGTTGCGTTGTCGATTGCGCGATCAGGCTGCAGGCTGCACAGGCTTCCCTTGGGATTCCCAGTGCTGAGTTCTGAATACAGATGGCAAAGTCAGAGCAAGGAGGCTGCAGCTCAGACCAGGGGCACAGTTAGCATGAAGGGCTCTGAGGGGCAAAGCAAGCCTCACTGCCCGTGACAGGGATGAATACCCTGTCAGGGCCACTGCCCAGGCAGGAAGGCAGTGAACTGGGAAACCTTGGGGTCAAGGACCCATGGCCCTCCTGGCTCCCAGCACAGGCCCTGGGGAGTAGGAGTCTTACAGAGCAGTGAAGATCGACTTGGCTGCAGAGTCATGGTTATTAAGAGCTGAGGTGGACGCTGTAGGGGCAGAGCCGACTGCTCTCATCATTCGCAGACACCTCCCTGGACTGGCAGTGGCTGAGTGCCCATGGCCTCCCTTCAGGTGGGAGTAGCTTTGACAGGAGCTGGAGAGGTGACAGTGAAGGACCAGGTCCCTCTTCCTGGAACATTTGCTGGAGGATTGGTGTGGCAAGGTCTTGAAGGGCAAGTGGACCTGCAAACTGATTAAATACGAGCAAATACCACCATGAGCTGTTCCCTCCAGAAGCCCACCCTGGGTGCTGTGAGGAGTGAGAGGGCCCCACCCTCCTGGGCACCCAGAGACTGGTGGGCTCAGAGCAGAGTGTGGAAGCCACCTGCTTCCTGCAGCTTTTCCATCCTGGAGGAGTCAAAGGCTTCTCCACCAGGTCTGTTGTGGTTGGCTGGGATTTGCACTCCTCTAAGTTTCAAGATAACAAAACCCACAGTGACCATGACAACACCCAGGTTCTCAAGTAACAGCGCCACAGCCAACACTTGCCTTGGGGTCTGTGTTCTCTGTTTAGTTCCTTCTTTCCTCCTAGTTTTCATAACTGGGGCCAAATTTCAAGGCAGATAAATGAGGGTAAACACGCGTCTAGCAATTCGCCACCCTTGAAAAACTGGTTCCACTCTCTGTGTTTATCTTGAGCCTAGATCCATCTGTTCGAGGTGTTTCTCTGATGTCCTCCTTGCCCCGACCTAGCCCTTCCCTGTACACCTGGAAAAGAGAAACATTTTTCTAAACTCTTACAAGATGAGAGAGTCAAAGGTTTCTTTCAACCCCCTCGTCTTGGGAAATGACCGTGGCAAAGATGGCCCACTGGGACATTTGTGCGGTGCTTTTATGTTGGTTCAGTTAATGTTAAACAAAGTCCAAAGGGCACTAGTTCAATGTCACACTAGTTACCTACTGCTGTGTGACAAGTGACCCCAAACTCGATGGCCTTAAAACTTAATAGTCTTTAACTCTCTAGGTCGGGTCTAGCAGAGTGGGCCTGGATGTCAGCCAGGGTTGTGACCACCTGAAAGACTGACAGGGCCTGGAAGGTCCACTGGTGAGACCATCCCTGCTCATGGCTAGCAAGCTGGCCCTGGTCACTGGCAGAACCTCTCTCTTCAGGTTGCCAAGTGGTCCCTCCTCAGGTTGCCAAGTGTCTGTATGCATGGTGGCACTTTTTGGAGTGCCAGTCTAAGAGATGAAGGGCAGAATCAGGAGCCTTTGCTGCCTAAATCCAGTTGCATCCACCCTATCCCCACTCCACTGCTCACCTGGACCAGCCCTGATCCAAAATAGAGGAGCATGCCGGCAGGAAAGAAAGAGCGTACTGCGTGTTAACGACGGCACAACAGCAGCTGTGCACTGCTCTGTGGTGGTATTGTGTTCCCCAAAATATTGTGCACCCTAATAAACTTATCTGGGGTCAGAGACAGAACAGCCACAATATTAAACATAGAGGATAGGCAGTGGTAGCACATGCCTTTAATCCCAGCACTTGAGAGGCAGAGCAAATAAGGAAATAAGAGGAAATAAGCAAATAAGGAAATAAGAGCAAATAAGCAAATAAGCAAATGAGGAAATAAGACCAGCTGAGGATCTGGCGAGGTGAGGTAGCTGTGGCTTGTTCTGGTTCTCTGATCTTCCAGTTCACCCCAATACCTGGCTCAGGTTTGATTTTATTAATAAGAACTTTTAAGATTCATGCTATACTGCTCCAGTTCTGCAGATGGTAACCTGGCCAACCACGGTGTTTTCTTATGGTGGTAAGTCACTGTATTTGTCCAGTTTTTGTTGAATATTTTGTAATAAAATATTCATGTCTGGGTAATATGTAAACAAAAGAGGGGGTTTTGTTTTGTTTTGTTTTTTCAAAATGGGGTTTCTCTGTGTAGTCCTGGCTGTCTTGAAGCTAGCCCTGTATGTATACCACGCTGGCCTCAAACTCACAGAGATCTGCCTGCCTCAGTCTTCTGCACGCTGGGATTAAAGGTTTGTGCCACCTCTGCCCAGCTCAAAAGAGGTTTATTTATCTTACTACTTCAGAAGATTTAGAACATGACATCATCATGGGCTGCCTCCAATGGAGCTCTGATGTCATGGTGGATGACATAATGGCAGAAGCACATACCGAGGAGTCACTTACTTGAGATGGGAAGCCAGAGAAGTGGTGGAGATTGTCTGCTCTTTCATAACATCTGGATAGAGGTAGCCCTGGTCTGTGAGAATTAGTCCCTTCTGTGGCCAGTGTCCCCATGACCCCTCCACATGGCCCTAGTCTTGATGTTTCCACCACATCAATACCACCACCATGGAGACCATGTTTCCAGCATGTGAGCCCTTGGGAGACATCCAAAGCCAGTGGCCACTCTAACAGAGGCCCAAAGACAGCTGTCACTAGCTCAGGTAGCCACACATGACTCAGCGACAAGCAGGCAACATTTCAGAGAATCTTTGAATAGTACAGGTCACAGATGACAGGATAAAACATTGGGACAACTGACCTTGGATTTGAACTGTATCTCAGTTTACCTGTCAACACCTGTGTGCTGTGGTGGTATTGTGTTCCTCAAAATATTGTGCACCCTAATAAACTTATCTGGGGTCAGAGACAGAACAGCCACTAGATACAAAGGCTAAAAAATGGTGGCACTCACGCCTTTAATCCTAGCACTCCAGAGGCAGAAATCCATGTGTTCAAGGATACAGCCAAGCATGGTGACTCACGCCTTTAGTCCCAGAAAGCGAGCCTTTAATCCCAGGGAGTGGTGGTAGAAAGCAGAAAGGTATATAAGGCGTGAGGACCAGAAACTAGAAGCATTTGGCTGATTAAGCATTTGGCTGATTAAGCATTTGGCTGGTTAAGCTTTCAGGCTTTTAGCAGCACAGTTCAGTTGAGAGTCATTCAGATATGAGGACACAGAAGCTTCCAGTCTGAAGAAACAAGATCAGCTGAGAAGTTGGCCAGGTGAGGTTAGCTGTGGCCTATTCTGTCTCTCTGATCTTCCAGTGTTCACCCCAATACCTGGCTTCGGGTTTGTTTTATTAATAAAGACTCTTTAAGATTCCTCCTACAGTGTACCATACCTGGAAAGGCCAAAGAGAAGAACACAAGATTACATCCAGCTGTTCGGATAGTGACTGAAGTTCTATGTAACTGAATTCAAAATGATGGCTCCTATCTGACACACAGGGTTTCTCTGTGTAGTTTTGGTGCCTGTCTTGGATCTCACTCTGTAGACCAGGCTGGCCTCGATCTCACAGAGACCCTCCTGGGATTAAATCCTGCTGGGATTAAAAGTGTGCACTGCCGATGCCCAGCTCAACCTCAGAAATTCTAGTAATTTAGGATTGATTTTAAAAGAAACAAACAGAGTCAAATAAAAGTCAAATTATAGCAGGAGCCCCAAAGTCTCAAACAAACGGCAAGTGTTCACAGAAAATGAAATTGAAAACGGGCGTAAGAATGTCAAAGGAATTCTCTTAAAGGGAATAGTTGGACAGATATAATGATAAAAAATGTACAAATCAAAATAATATGCTGTTCTAATTCAAGGTCTTTACTGAGGTTAAATGCACCATCACCATCATTACCATCTCCATTCTCACTATCGCCACTTTTACACAGCCATCACTAACATCACCATCATCATCGTCATAGTCACCATCATGACCATCACTTAGCCATCACTACCATCATCACCACCTTTACACAGCCATCACTGACATCACCATCATCATCGTCATAGTCACCATCATGACCATCACTTAGCCATCACTGACATCACCATCATCACCACCACTATCATTGCCATAGTCACCCTCATTACCATCACCACATAACCAGCACTATTACCACGGTCACCATCACCATAATCATTTCTCAAAGTCATCAGCACCATCATCCTCATCAATATCATCATCACCACTGCTGTCATCACCAGCATCATATAAATTTCACTACTATCATCATCATCACCACCCACCATCCCCAGAAGCAGCACTCTGCTTTGGGGTGAGCCTCCTGTGAACCATGCATCTGTTTCCACATGAGTTCCACAAAATTCCAATAACTTTAACCTGTAGAAAAGTTAGTAGAGATTTGTAGAGGCCCACAAAGATTTCCTAGTGAGATCTGAGCTTGCTTTACCCAGCAGGGCTGCATTAGAAGATTGCCTGGCCATGTGCATGGTTACTAGGTGATTGGAAGGGTGTGCACTTGGCTGAGCTAGGGTAAGGTCTTTTGCTCCACCCCTTGGCATTCCTATAAATAGTCCTTGAGAGAGACAGAAGGGGCTGGTGGATAATGATCCAGGCCCTCCCAAGGCTATCCTGTGTTTCTGTCTGTTTCTCTCCCCTCTATCCTTCTATCTAATATCTTTTAGACTTCTCTCCTCAAGAGTACCCTGTTGTAAAATGTGGGAGCCATTCTCCCAGCTGGGGTCCCACAGAGATTGGAGGTTTTCATAATGGGGCCGGGATCACCAGCAGGCTGACCTTTGATCTGGGACTGACACCAGACCCTCAGCCTGACCACTGTACTCCCCCACCCTATAGCAGGCAATGCCAGAGGAAGAGCCCACTGCTCAGAGTCCGTGGGAATGAGAGCAATGACAGAAAGAACGTCTCCTGAGAAGATATGGACGTATGTCCATCCACACCATTCGCCACTCTACCAAATGCCTGATTTTTGGAAAACAACCCACTTGCACCTAAGCGATCTGTTTCTAAAAATAAACTCTCACTTATTCTGACATTATGCACAGCCCACTCAAAGTAGAAACTGGAATCCGCGCAAAATGGTTCACAGATGTTTGAGGATGAGAGCAATCAGTACTGATGAGGCTGGATTCAGGATGTACTCACCTGGTTGTCCCCAGTGCCCACCGAATCCTTCATACCTGTCATCTGCATCCTTCAGGGTTTATCAGGAAGGCTCTTGCCCTGTAATTCATCCAGAACACAGAGGCTTTACCTTCAGAGCAGCAGTTAATCTCAGCCCAGCTTGGAAAGATGTAGGCCTAGAATGCATTATTAGCACTTTAGAACCTACATACAGAAATCTCAATTAACCTTCTAATCTGCAGGCCAGATGGAGGGCTTGTGGGTAAAACACATTGCCAATTTCCCATGAACCCTACCCAAATGTGACAGACTTGAGGTCACTGTGATTAGCTACAGTATCAGGAGAAAGCAAAGGTTGTGTAATCCACTTTTTAAAGACCAGTGCTGGATGAAAGGAAGGCAGCATGTACCAGGCAGGGTCTGAGGTGGCCTTTCTGGTCAGCTGCAAAGTCACTTCTGCACTCCTAATCATGGCTCTCTAGCTGGCAGGACATGAGCGCATCGCAGCCCACTCTACCCAGAGGATAATGGAGCAGTGTGTGTTCAGGCTCATGTCAAAGTGTGCACCAGATGACAGTGAATCAGAACACCTGATCATAGTAGGGATCAAGAGGACAATGGTCCCCCAGCCTCCGACTTCAGCTTTCTGAGTGAATCCTTGGAACAATTTTCAGTCAGCCCCATTGATGCTATAACAAAGCAGCTGAAAGCAAAGCCTGCAGGTGCTCCCCGAAGGAGTCCCCCTCAGCACAGTGGTGCTCCCTGAGGAGTCCACCTCAGCACAGTGGGTGCTCCCCGAGGGAGTCACCCTCAGCACAGTGGGATTCCCTGAGGGAGTCACCCTCAGCACAGTGGGGCTCCATGAGGGAGTCACTCTCAGCATAGTGGGTGCTCCTTGAGGGAGTCATCCTCAGCACAGTGAGTGCTCCCTGAGGGAGTCACCCTCAGCACAGTGAGTGCTCCCTGAGGGAGTCACCCTCAGCACAGTGAGTGCTCCCTGAGGGAGTCATCCTCAGCACAGTGAGTGCTCCCTGAGATAGTCCCCCTCAGCACAGTGAGTGCTCCATGGATCTCCATTGCTGAGGTGGCCAGACAGCACTCAGAGCCAGCAAACATATAGCTGCTGTCCACTACTGTGAGGGTTGATCTTGACTGCCAACTGGACAGGATTTAGAACCACCTGGGAGGCACATCTCCATGAGGCAATCCTCAGAAAGCCTTAGCTGATGTCATCGGCGCCATCCCATGAGCCAGGGTCTAGGGTTTGGGAATTAATGAAAGGAGAAGACCAGCCACTGGGGCCACCACAGCTACTCCTGCTATAGTTTTTTTCTTGCTGTGAAGGATTAGACCATCGATACTCAACCTGTTGGTTATGACCTCTTTGGGGGTCAAACGACCCTTACATAGGGGTCATGTATCAGATATCAGATATTTATACTATGATTCTAAACAGTTGCAAAATTACAGTTAAGAGGTATCAACAAGATAATTTTACATTGGCGGGGGTGGTGGTGGTGGTGGTGGTGGTGGTGGTGGTGGTGGTGGGTCACCAAAGCATGAGGAATTGTGTTAAAGGGTCACAGCATCAGGGAGGTTGAGAACCACTGGTCTAGACCCTCAGCCTGAGCCAAAATAATCCTCCTTCCTGTGAACGGCTTTTGTCAGGCATTTTCCACAACAAGGAGAAAAGCAATTAATAAGCTCCTAAGCAGAGTTCTCCCGGGACTACAAAACCCCCCTCCCCACCTCCCCTGCCCCCTCTCCTTCCTGCCCCTTCTCCATCTCTCCAATGCTCACCCGCTGAGCTGTGTTAGGTGCTGAAAAGGATGTAAAAGTGAGAGAGTTTAGCACCTACTTTGATGCGGTGAGCATCTGCATCCTGCATCCACAGCTGCATCCACAGCTGCATCCCGTATCTGCATCCATCCGAATCTGTGTCCTCCAAGCTCACAGGAGGAAGGGGCGCTTTCTAGGAGTCTGAGAGGGCATCTTTCTGGCCCCATGACGTCACTGGACTCCAGCCAACAGCTGCAGGTCAGCCTGACTGTGCAAATCATTTCACCGAGGGCCACACCTCAAGCCGTCACCGTGTCCCTTCAAATAGCCACCATTTTGTCATTTGTACCTCAATAAAGCTAAAGACAACTGATTTTTTTTAAAAAAAAATAAATAAGTAAAGTCTGGCATGGTGGTCAGTGCCTTTAATCCCAGCATTCAGGAGGCAGAGGCAGGCCAGGCAGATCTCTGTGGGTTTGAGGTCAACCTGGTCTACAGAGCGAGTTCCAAGACAACCAGACCTACATGGAGAGACCCTGTCTTTAAAACAAAACAAAACAAAAAAGACAAAAAAACTAAATAAGTAAATAAATAATCTATCTCCTGCCCTTACTAAGCAGCTCTCAAAGAATGTTGAAAAAATCTATTTTTTAACACAACTCTTTAAAAAAAGTAGTAATTTAAAAAGTATCTTTTCTCTCTTCTTCCAGTCCTCCTGACACTCCCTGACTCTGAGCTCCCCAGATGGGATCCCTGGCCCAGGTGTTTCCAGAATGGGTGCTCCCTCCTGCCCTGAATTTCCCCAGGTCAGCTGAAGGACCCAGCACCTCCACATACCCTGCAAACTGCTGGGGTGAAGCTGGAGATCCCCCTACAGGAGCCCCACAGAGCTGTCCTCCTGATGCTGGCAGCTCCTGTAATGACTGCCATCCCCCAGCTCTTTGTAGCGAATTCCCTGCCGTCCTAGGGTGCTGTGGCTGGATGTGTCTGCTTCAGGTCTTTCCAAGCAGAGTGGGAGAGCCTGGAGAGAGTCCAGCTTCTGTGGAGGATCCTTCTTCCCACAGCACCCACCTGAAGGGCTCGGGTAGTCCAGATGGAATTTCACAGAAGAAAGGCCTCTGCACCAGAAACAGCAAGGTATGCTTGATGACGTTCTGCGTTCATCCCATCACGGCAAGGCATAAACAATTTCCCATCAGAGAAGAATGTGGGCAGCTGAGCAGAACATGCTTCCAATTCTCAGACCGTCATTAAATGCAGGAGATGCAAGAGATTCTGCATGGATTCAGGCATCTGCTGGGAACACTACCAGGAGGGTTAGCTGGACCGAGACACCTCGTGTGCCGTGTGTGGCATGCATGCAGCTGAAGACGGCGTTTTAAATAGCATCATGCACATCTGGTGCTGGAATGTGGCTCCGTCCTGGATGAGAAGGTTTTAAATACCAAGCTGTGTTACATGCCACATGGGACCTGCAGTTGGTTTTATTTCAAGCTTACCATGGCATTACATCATAAACACATGTAATATATTTGTCGTCTAATTCCTATTGCAAGAGCATTAACAACTGTTAAACTTATTGGATCACCAGTTTCTCCATGCTCGTTATTTTAAAATACGATCTTTTCAACATTCTGACAGTGTGTGATTGAATATGACACCATGTGATTCTATTATTTTGAGGGGGGGCGGGGAGTTTCTAATATCCTACACAGGAACCATGCCCCTTTGGCTTGAGATTGTAATAGGTCTTGATCTCAAGTTCCCAGGGGCAGTCACCATATCTCATTCCATGGCTGGATCCTCCAGCAATGTGAATAATGTGAAAAGCATATCTGCCCATAGACCGCCAAAACTCCTCCCCGTAAACTTCAAGAAAAGCCATGTAGATGCTGGGACAACTGCATAGTGCAAAGGGCCGAGACTGGAGAGTGTGGTTCCAGAACAAACCCCGTCCTCAGTGTCGGCCTCAGAAGTCTCTTTGAGGGTGCCAAGCCTTCATGAGCTTTCGGTCAATTCCCAGGTGGCTGTGGACGGGTGTGAGAAGGATTGGTGAGAAAGATGGGGACTGAGGACTGAATTTTATGAGGCCTTTTTTAATAAAAAGCATTGTTCTAAAAGAACACGGTAGGGCCGAGCCAGCCACCCTACCCCTCTGCTTGCACTGAATTGTTCCGTGTGTTGAAACATCTCCGGGGTACTTCAGTGACTGGTGAATTTGGTCGGAATTCTTCACACAAAAGGGACCTCTGTTTCCCACCTGGATTTCTGCATCAGTGGCCTGCTCTAGTTTAAGGACTTCTAGGACTTCTGCTCTCAGCTTGGCCATCTTCTTGATTCTATTGATGTGATAAAACACCCTGACAAGCCACACGGTGCTAGCACATGCCTTTGATTTCAGCACTCGGGAGGCAGAGGCAGGCAGATCTCTAAAAGTTCAAGGTCAGCCTGGTCTACAGAATGAGTTCCAGGACAGCCAGGGCTACACAGAGAAACCCTGTCTCGAAAAACAAAACAAAACAAACAAACAAACACACCATGAGAAAGGGGTTATTTGGCTCACAGATCCAGATTACAGTCCATTCTTGTCATCAAGGTACCAGGAACTTGAAGAAGTCACCCCGAGAGCGGAGAGCAGTGAGCTAGTGTGTGCATGCCAGCACACGGACAGACCTCTCCTTTCCATTTAACCCATGGCCCAACCCTAAAACTGATGCCACTCACCCACCTAAGAAAACCCCCAGTAAGCATGCCCACGGGCCAACCTAACCTAGACTAGTTCCTCGGGGAGACTCCCTACGCAGGTGATTCCAGATTGTTTCAAGCTGTCAATTAAAACCAACACACGCTTCTGTTGACTTGCAGACCTCAGGAGCACCCAACCCTGCTCATTCGGCCGCTTCTCTTAATATATAAACTGAGCTTCCTGCTTGGTAACAGCGGGACAGTAAGAGCCAAAAGCGAGACACATGGGAATATTTTCCACAGAGATTTGCAAAATGTTTAAGAAAACTTTAAAAACTTTAAATACTTGCCACTTCTGTGGTTGGTGGCTTGAGGGTATGACAGTATTTCAAAATACTTCTAACAATCCACCTTCTTGCTTAATATCTCAGGCCCCAAATATCTAACTCTGGGTTAAAGGGACCGTGGTGAGAATAAAATCTCCACCCCCTTGTGTTTAGGAGTTCCTGAGCTGGTCTGTGGCTCACCCAGCTGGCTGTGGGCACCAGCTGTTCTGAGTGGCCAGGGAAGGCCAGAGAAGCAAAGCTCTCTGTGGAAGACGCTTCTCCATGGCTTTACTTGGCATCAACCCTCTGCTAGGAGTCCTGGAGTGCTGTGGATATCACTCTATATAAATAAAGCACTGATTGGCCAGTGACCAGGCAGGAAGTATAGGCGGGACAAGGAGAGAGGAGAATTGAGGAAGGAGGAAGGAAAAGGGAAGATTGCCTGGAGCCACCGCCAGGACAAGGAAGATGTAAAGTACCGGCAAGCCATGAACCACGTGGCAAAGTAAAGATTAATAGAAATGGGCTAAATACAAGAATAAGAGCTAGACAATGATAGGCCTGAGCTAATGGCCAAGCAGTTTAAATAATGTAAGAGTCTGTGTGTTTATTTTATAAGTGGGCTCTGGGGCTCGAGGGACTTGGCGGCGGCGGCGGCAGGAGCTGGAGAGAAATTCTCCAGTTACACTGGAGTTTCTGGAAGGTTTGGAGCCCCTCCCCCCCCCAATATTGGCCAAAGCAATTTGAGGAAGGCACTTACCTGAGCCTAGAAGTGACTTTTCATGATACAGACTTGGTCCAATCACGGAGATTCAGCATGGAGCTTTGCTTCATTCATAACCAGCTCACAGCCGGGAGAAGGTTTTGTGTTGCTATAGACGTTATCTTTTCTTTATCTAATTAATTATGTTTGAGATAGTGTCTCGTGTTTCCCATGCTAGCCTCAGATGTAGTCAAGGGTGGCTTTGAACTACCTGTCCTCCTGCCCCTACCCCCTGGAACCACGGCTGTGCACCACCACTCCCAGGTCGATTTCAAACTTAAATTTCTCACGGACTTTCTATTCCTGCGGCGGCATCTCACTCCACAGTTGTGAGTCTGCCCCAAGGGAGGAGTCGGGAAATGGGAAGGCCTCGGCTAACTCTGGTAGAGAACACAGAGGGGGAAAGAGGGGAAGAGGGAGAAAAGGAAGAAAGATCCACACACAGAGACTGGGAGCCTTGGGGCTGGAAAAGGAGCTCAGGGTAGAGCTCTGGCCAGCACTTGAGTAGCCCTTGGCTGGAACCTCAGCGCTGGGACAGATGGACATGGACACACACGGACACAGACACACCCACGGACACACACACACAGACACACACACACACACACACACACACACGGACACACACGGACGCACACGGACACACACGGACACACACGGACACACACACACACACACGGACACACACACGGACACACACACACGGACACACACGGACACAGACACACACACACACGGACACACACACACACACACACACGGACACGCACACACATTGACACACACACGGACACGGACACACACACGGACACACACACACCACAGATCTTTGGAGATGGCACTGGCCTATCAGCCTCTCAGCAGGCTTGTTCAGTCGCCATCACTTGAGGACATTCTTTCCCACAGGCTTCTCCCCATCCTTGTGTTTGAGGAGATAGAGGCGTGTTCAACAGGAGAAGAGTCCACTCTGAGGAGGCCTCTTTCTTTCGTGTGTAAATCACCACTCTCACCTCTCTTCCCCAGATATTCTGAAACATCTTTTATTTCTAAACTAAAACTGCACACGGATCAGCAGCTCATCGACTAGCTCCTGAGACTGAGTCCCTTTCCCGTTAGAAAAGCCCAAGGTCTGTCTCTCTGGGCTCTCTCCATCTCATTAGCTCCCCCCCTTCTCCCTCCATCTCTCAGTCCTTCTCTCTTCAGGGTGGCACACAAGTTACCTCCAGCCTTAGCAGTCTCCTCTCTCAGGTCTCCTTTTATTTTCTCTTTGAGGTTTTCAGTCCCTGAGTAATTGCGCTATCCTTCGCTTGAACATCATTTTTACATAAAGGAGATGAAAATGAAAACTTCCGGGTTCCTCCTCCATCTGTGAGCATTATACCGTCTGCCCCTTGCTTCTTGCCTGGCCTCTGACAACCGTAGATGAAAGCACTGTGGCCATGAAAGTAGATTGAAAGAATGCAGCAGAGAGCTTTTTCTTTTTTTTTCTTTCTTTTTGTTTTTTTTTTGTTTTTTTTTTTTTTGTTTTTTTTTTTTTTGTTTTTCGAGACAGGGTTTCTCTGTGTAGCTTTGCGCCTTTCCTGGAACTCGCTTTGGAGACCAGGCTGGCCTCGAACTCACAGAGATCCGCCTGCCTCTGCCTCCCGAATGCTGGGATTAAAGGCGTGCACCACCACCACCCGGCCAGAGAGCTTTTATGAATTCCTACAGGGAAAGAATTGGCTAAGGAGTCAGTTTGGATGCCTAGGGCCGGACACCGGGGTCTGCCTGGGCTCTCCAGCTCTGTCCATGGCTGCACTAGCTGTCGGGTACTGAACAATGAGGATGACAGAGCCCCAAAAAACACAGGCCGGACCCAACCCTGCTGACACTGACGTCTCATGGAAAACAGAAACTGCTGGGAAAATAGGAGGCGCCTGGTCCAGCTATGAGCAAAGATTTCCCCACCACCCCTCCATCTCAGGGGAAGGAAAGCGAGTCTCTGCCGCAGGAGGCTAAGTGCGGAGCAAAGGCCACATACACCGTGGTCATGAAAGTGTGGTCCACCCAACATGGCAAGACTAAAGGGACAAAGGACGGATAGGACAAGTCAAAGAATTAGGTGTGGTGGCTCACACTTAATCTCAGCCTTCCTGGTGCTGGGAGTAACATAAATTCTGAGACCACCAGGGCCACGTAGAGAGATTCTGTCTCCAAAACAAAGAAAGCTTTTTCAAGAAACCACATCAACCATCACGGGAACATAGATAGTCTAAATATCCCAATTATAAGGCAGGAGTCATGAGATTTGATTAAAAGCAAGGCCCACGTGGTCATAAACCCACATTCAAAACCCCTTGGCAGTATTGTACAGCCAGACACCCGCACCCCAACATCTACCCAAGAGGAATGAAACTATGTCCACGGGGTTCTGAAGCAGGCATGTTCTCAATTAAAGCACCGAGTGCAAACAAGTCACATGTCCCTCGGCTGTGAGTAGACTGGTCTGAAGTGTCCCCACCAAAGAATGGTTTTCATAACCCTGAAGCAGGCCCCTTCCGCCCCTTCCTCGCTGGCTGAGTCATCAGGAGGGTACTGCCTTACATGCTGTCTTCGTTAGGGTTTCTGTTACTGTGAAGAGACGCCATGCCCATGGCAACTCTTACAAAGGAAAACTTTTCATGGGTGGCTTACAGTTTCAGAGGTCCAGTCCATTATCAATGAAAGGTTTCCACACCCTGGTATTGAGCCTCCCCGCCAACTCAGTAATCCAAATCAAACCAAATCAAACCGAATCAAGAAAAAGTCCAGTATTAATGAGTGAAACACTCCCAGGTGATTTTCCAGCTGCCAGAGAGGAGACAAGGAGAAGAGACCAAAAAAACACTTGTCTATTCTCTGGGGGGGGGCGGGCAGTATCAATACCCTGTAGGAGTGGTCTTTGTGCATCTCTGTAGGAGGAGCCACCATTTGGCAGGTCTTCTGAGATGAGGAGGGAGAGAGAGAGAGATGGGGAGGGGCAGCTGAGATGGCGCTTCCACCTGAACAATCATCATGGCAGGACATGGCGACATGCAGGCAGACATGGTGCTGGAGGAGGAACTGAGAATAGAGGAGGAGCTACATCTTGATCATCTGGCAACAGGCAGTGGTCTGAGACACTGAGTGTAGCTTGAGCATCTATGAGACCTCAAAGCCCGCCTCCACGGTGACACACTTCCTCCAACAAGGCCACACCTACTCCAACAAAGCCACACCTCCTAATGCCATGCTCCCCATGAGCTTATGGGGACCAATTACATTCAAACGACCACACATTTCATCTGGGTCTTAACTTTCTCTCGACCTCTTATGTCTGTCTATTTCTCAACAAAAGTATGTTAGGGTTCATCCCTGCATTTTACATCCTGTTCGTTTAAAGACTCAAAGTTCAAAGACTTAAAGTTCTCATGAACTTGTCATGTCTGTAAGTCCTTAGGCAAGGTTGGCTGTTAATAAATTTTCAATCTAAATTTGGTTTGGGTCAGGGTACCCAGACTAACAGGTGTTGGGAGGGTGGGCAACAATGTTTTCCTATTCATCTGTGGCCAGACCTAAGCTGACTCAAGGCACTTTAGATAATGAACCATTTTTTATTTTTCTTTTTTTTTTTTTTTTTTGGTGTTTTCCCCCCCTGAGACAGAGTTTCTATGTGTAGCTTTGGAGCCTGTCCTGGAACTCTGTCTGTAGACCAGGCTGGCCTCGAACTCACAGAGATCTGCCTGCCTCTGCCTCCCAAGTGCTGGGACTAAAGGTTTGTGCCACCACCAGGCTATTTTTTATTTCTTACAGTAAATCGCTCAGGAGCTGGGGCAATACCAGGAGAGCAGACTGCTTTGTGTGCTGTAATGCTGAGCAGTCACTAGAATAGGAAAAAAATAGTTATAGGTAACAATCCAGCAGAGGAGATGAAGTGGAATAGCAAACACCTGATTAATTCAAATATGGCAAAATGTGGAAAAGGGAACCAAGAAAAAAAATGAGACGTCTTTAAAACAAACGAGCGCCATCAGTCTGGACCTAACCACTAAGAACCAACCACGCATGCTGACAGTGGACCCGGGTAACATAAACGTTATTTATTGCATTGGATAGAAAAACAAGACCCAGCAATGTCCTGCCTGCAAGAAATGTATTTCAGGTGTAAAGAAACAAATGGAGCCAGGTGTGGGTAATGCACACCTATAATCACAGCATCAAGGAGGACATGGAAGAAAGGGTGCTGTATATCAACTTGTCACAAGCTCGAGTCATCTGAACAGAGGGAAACTCGATTGAGAAAATACCTTTATCTGAGTCAGCTGTAGGGCATTTTCTTTTCTTTTCTTTTTTTTTTAAAGATTTATTTATTTATTACATACATAGTGTTCTGTCTGCACACAGCCCTGCAGGCCAGAAGAGGGCACCAGATCTCACTACAGATGGTTGTGAGCCACCATGTGGTTGCTGGAAATTGAACTCAGGACCTTTGGAAGAACAAGCAGTGCTCTTAACTTCTGAGCCATCTCTCCAGCCCCCGGGCATTTTCTTAGTTAGTGGTTGATGGGGAGGGCCCAGCCCACTGTGGATGTGGCCATCCCTGGGCTGGTGGTCCTGAGTTCTATAAGAAAGCAGGCTGAGCAAGCCATGGGGACCAAGCCAGTAAGCAGCACCCCTCCATGGCCTCTGCGTCAGCTCCTGCCTCCAGGTTCCTGCCCTGCTTGAGTTCCTGTCCTGACTTCCTTCAGTGATGGACTGTGATGTGGAAGTATAAGCCAAATAAACCCTTTCCTCCCCACGTTGCCTTGGTCTGCTTTGTCATGTTTCATCACAGGAATAGTAACTCTAACTAAGACAGAAGGTTATAAGTTCAAGTACAGCGTGGGCTACACAGTGAGACCTTCTCTTAAAAATAAAAACCAAGACAAACCTGGTGGCTCTGGCTTGCAGCCTCAGCTAATTGGAAGTGAACACTGGAGGTGCACAAGTTCAAGACCTGCCTAGGATACAGAGCTACAAAGCAAGTGTGGGTAATTCGGTGAGACCCCAGTCTTAAAATAAGATAGAAAAGAGATTTGGAGTGGTAAGTATTATGAACCCCCGCCCCTTCCCACAGTAGGTAACTCCACTGATGCATTAAGCCAAATACAGCTGAATTAATAAAACCAGGTTTAATTTGAGCAAAGCATTCCCAGGTGGTCTCGGGAAAAAGGGGAAACCAGGAGGCTGCTCCCAAAGAGAGGACCTTAATTACCCTCCGGGGGGGAGGAGCCGCTGCTTGGTGGGCTTTCTTGGGGGGGGGTCTGGAATGGGAGGAGTGGGACTGAGCCTCCCCTCACCTCCCACAACATCTGGACGGGGCTTGGAATGGGGCCCAAGCTGGAGATTCCCAACGTGGAGATGTAGCCCTGTGGTGGAGGCTAGCCCTGACTTCTTGTGCTGAGAAGGGGGTTGTGGAGAGGGGAGAGAAAGAGACAGAGATGGGGGTGGGCGATTATGGACAAAATATACCATGCTATCGCTGGCCACAGAAGGTTGTGTATCCTTGACATAACCAGAAAAGGGAGATTTTTTGTAGTGACGTTTGGCAAGAAAAGAGAAATCAAGGAAATAAGGAGACACAACGACTCTAAATGTCGAGGCGCTGAGCAAACAGCTGGGGACTTCATGACATAAAAACTGATGGCTGAGATGGATGAAACAATGGAAACTTAGCAGGCAATCGTGAAATACTCACAGTTAATAGATAGACCAACCAGTAAGAGTAAAGCCCATGAGAACAGTTCTTGCAGCCCACTTGGACTTGGCATTTTGGGTCCCTCCTCCCCCAAGCAGCAGGCTTCCCATCCTTTTCAACTGCACATGGAACATTCAGGAATATAGACTACATTTTAACCACAAACAAGTCTTTGTGCACCTAAAATCATTAACATCGATCCAAATGAGTTATTCTAACCACCAGAGAAGGGAATCACAATCAACAACAGAAAGATCTCTGGAGGGGAGAAAAAAAAATCCTAAAATTTTAGAACACAAATGATACAATTTTAAATAATCCCTGGGCCGAAGCACAAACGAAAGCAGTGTCAGAAAAATACTACGAACAAATAATTTTGAAAACACACCTGGGCTGGTCTGTTTACAATGTTCTACTTTATGGTGGTGCAGAAGGAGAGGCACCCAGGAAAAGTCATTTTGAATTCTGAATTTTGATTCAGGGTCCCCGGGTGAGCACCGTGTGGCATAAGTACTCTCACGATGCTGGGCTGCGGTAGTAACACAAATCCCTGCCAACACAGTCTGTCAAAGCAGCCTTAGCCTGGCATCAAAGCCAGGTGGGATCTAGAAACGGAAAGGAAGTGTGAACGGGCAAGCCTGGGCTCTGTCCCTGGCACCAAAAGCAGCGTCCTGAAGCTCACTCTCCGTTACCGTGAGATTGAGAATACATAAAAGGGGCGATGCCTTACCACAACAAGGGAACACTATAGACAGAATGGATGACTCAAAACAGCTGAGAGATAAAAATCACAATATTATATGTTCGTGGAGAAGGTCTCAAAACTGTATGATAGCATTAAGTTGGAAGGTCAACTCTGAGAAGTCTCTTCAATGAAGGGTCCGTTGCGCTGTCCCAGGGGCCGGTGTCAACCAAGGAGCACAGGCCCAGCTGTGGGTCAGTCCCTAAAGGACAAGCAGCTGGAGGGAAATCTGCAGCAGACACAAGGAGCCAAGGCATTGGGGGAGGAAAGCCACCTCATCCAATGCCACCAATGCTTCCACAGCACTGCGCTGGCTATCGCCTGCCAGCAGTGAAGCTGCGGAAACCCGGGACAGGACGGGAGCAGGACTCCAGAAAAGTTGTTTGCCCTTCTTGGCTGGCTGGCTCCACACGCTGCATTCAGTGTGGCTGGTCTTCAGCACACACCAAGCATGTGGAGTGGCTCCTTCTTTTTCTTTGTTGGCTGAGACTGGAACTATCGCTGAAGATACTCTCAGCACTTCCCGCCCACCACTCTGCAACCTGCCACTTCATTTAGAACATGTTTGGAATTTTTCTCTTATCAGCGGCACATGCATAAAACACGCAGCCTAATGATGTATTATTTGTGCAATCACAAGTGTCCTGGTTAGTTTGGGGTCAACTTGACGCAGTCTGGAGTTATGTGGAAAGAGGAGCCTCATCTGAGAAAATGCCTCCATCAGACTGGGGTAAGCAAATCTGTGGGGCATTTTCTTGATTGATGATTGATCTGAGAGGACCCAGCCCACTGTGGGCGGCGGCGGCGCATGCCTTTAATCCCAGCACTTGGGAGGCAGAGGCAGGCGGACCTTTGTGAGTTCGAGGCCAGCCTGGTCTACAGATCGAGATCCAGGAAAGGCGCAAAGCTACACAGAGAAACCCTATCTCGAAAAACCAAAAAAAAAAAAAAAAAAAAAAAGAAAGAAAGAAAGCAGAATGAGCAAGCTACAGGGAGCAAGCCAGTCAGCAGCACCCCCCACCCCTCCCCCCCACACTCCACCGCCCCCCCCCCCCAGCCTCTGCTTCAGTGCTTGCTTGAGTTCCTGCCTCCAGTGCCTTAAATGGACTGTGACCCAGGATATTTAAGCCAAAGAAACCCTCTCCTGCTCAGATTTCACCACAGCAACAGAAAGCAAACTAGGACATGCATGTATGTAACAAAAACATAAAACACAGCGGTGGGCAGCAAATAAAACATGCAGAACTGGAGTTGCCTCCAGGAGGAGAACAGGGATTTGGTGCAAAAGTCACCTCTCACTTCAACTAGGCGTGTGTTACAATTGCTTTGCTTTTTTTTTTTTTTTAATGCATGAGGAAAGGCCGAGTAAATAATAAAATTCAGCAAAGCTGTGTGATGTGCATACCGTGTCTCTTTAAACTGCTTCTGATTGCTGACTTTGAAGAAACAGTGACCTCGAGTGTTCTTTTCCACAGAGAAGCATTGCTGTGGTTTGGAACTGGGATGTCTCCGGAGGCTCTGCCCCCAAGTGAGAAATGGTAGAACTTGTAAAAGGTGGGTCCCAGTGGGAAGAAATTAAGTGCTGCGTCGAGGAAGTGTGTGAGGGGGGCCGCTGCCTCATCAGTTGCTTCCTGACATGATCGACTCTTGCCACAGGCCCAAACCATGGACTAAATGTACAAAACTGTGAGCCAAACTGACCTTCCCTCTCTGTAAGCTGACTATGTGAGGAATCAGTGACGGTCTAGCTAGTAACAAATGCATTTTGGCTGCAGAGCTGACCTGTCTTTATGTCATGATGGGGGATGCTGCATCTTCTTTACTATTTCACTTAGGGAAAGACCCAAGGGTCAAGCTCAGGATCTCTTCATGCTGACCTCTGGGATGTTCCTAGGTTAGGACTGAAGTCGGTTCTGATAGGAATTTGCCTTGTAGGAACCCCTATATAAACCTTGGGCTGGGCAGTATTTGCCACATAAATGTAGAGGTCACATCTAATCAAGGGAAAGAAAGGAGAAAAGAAACAGGCTGATTTAAGTGAGGCTGCAAGCCTTCTCTTAGAAAACTAGAGACAGCCGCCATGGTGGCGCACACCTTTGATCCCAGCACTCCAGAGGCAGTGACAGGCGACCTCTGCAGACCAGCCAGGTCTACAGAGGAGTTCAGGACAGTCAGGGCTGTTACACTGAGAAGCCCTGTCTCAAAAGAAAGAAAAAGAAAGAAAGAAAGGAGGGAGGGAGGGAGGGAGGGAGGGAGGGAGGGAGGGAGGGAGGAAGGAAGGAAGGAAGGAAGGAAGGAAGGAAGGAAGGAAGGAAGGAAGGAAGGAAGGAAGGAAGGAAGGAAGGAAGAAAAGGAGGAAGGAAGAAAAGGAGGAAGGAAGAAAAGGAGGAAGAGAAAATAAAAAGAAAACTAGAGACAGCTTGGGACTCACACAGCTAATCTTTAGACTCTGACCAGCTTCCTCAGTAAGCGGTGACCTGGATGAGGGGAGCTGGGAGTCTGTCCTAGGCATGCTGAGACAAGCCTCTCCCCAGCCTCATCTACACTCTCTTCCTAGTTTAGCTGAAGCTGCTCGGGGCTGCTTTCAGCAGCTTGTACGGCCACGCTGCCACGCAGTCTCGAATTCGAGCAGGCCCTCCCTGAGGTCTCCTACTCAGAGGTCTTCATCAGCACCGGAAGGAGAAGCAGGGGCCTTAAAGAAACTTCCCAGAAAGAAAAGCAGGATGTTAAAGTGATATTCTCTCTTCCCAACAAGATAAAAACAAATAAATAAAAAAAACGAAAATCACATTTTTCCCCAGACAGAAACGTGTATTCGGATTGGCCTGGTTTCTATTTCTAAGCATTCCTTTAAAGTTGCTTCGCCCTTTGTTTCCCACCACAGGATCTAAAGTAACTTGCAAATTGTTTTGTTTTATTACACATTTTAAGTGAACATATGTTCAAACCAGCCCTCTGACCGCTCAGCTTTTAATCCAGAATGTTCTGTGCATCCCCTTGGGAAAACTCACTGCTCAACTGTTCAATGCACTCACTTCTTATTTTGATTATAAAATATACTTGTAACAATATAAAATATAGCTTGGCAGAGTGGCAATTGCAAAGGATATAGAAATTCCTTTAAACAACATGGGCATCAAAAGACAACCAGCGAGGACATATTTGCTGTATTTCCTAAAACAGATTTGGTTTCTCAGGTAACACACCTGCCCACAGGCACGAGGCCCTGTGCTCTCTCTCCAGCAAAACAAAAGAACGTGAGACTCAAACGCCCTTCTCGTCACAGTCCACTGGGGCTGTTTGTAAACGGTAAGTTTCTTCACCTGCCTCCACTCCTTCTCCGCTGTAGAGGAAACCAGCCCTGCTTTCTACAGGCTCAGGGTTCTGTTGAAGGAGTAGACACAGGCCCTCAGGCCACTCCACAGGATGGCCTTCCCAGCCGCCTTAGTTAGGGTTTCCATTGCTGTGAGGAGTCACCATGACCATGACAGCTCTTATAAACGAAAACATTTAGTTGGGGCTGGCTTGTAGCTCTGAGGTTTAGTCCACTGTCATCATGGTGGGAAGCATGGCAGCATGCGGGCAGACATGGTGCAGGAGAAGGAGCCGAGAGCTCTACACCTGGATCCTCAGGCATCAGGAAGAGAGAGTGTGACACTGGGCCTGCGTTAAACATTTGAAACCTCATGCCCACACACCCCCAGTGACACACTTCCTCCAACAAGACCACACCTCCTAATAGTGTCACTTCCCAGGAGCCTATGGGGGCCATTTCCATTCAAGCCACCACAGTCTACTCCCTGGCCCCCACAGGCTCCTGTCAATGTCATAAGGGAAAGGTGCATTCAGTTCAACTTCAAAAGTCCCCATAGTCTGTCACAGTCTCCACACTCTTTCAAAGTCCAAAGTTCAAGGTCTCTTCTGAGACTCAGGGCAGTCTCCTAACTGTAACCCCCTGCAAAATCAAAATGAAAAAGCAGATCACAAACTTCCAACATACAATGGCACAGGATATACATTACCATTCCAAAAGGGAGGAAAGGGCCCAGTGAGAAAATACTGGACCAAAGCAAGATTAAAAACCAGCTGGGTAAACTCTAAACTCTGTATCTCCATATCTGATGCCAAAACACTCTTCAGATCTCCAACTCCTTTCAGCTTTCTTGACTACAACACACCTCTTACTCCCTGTTAGCAGATCTCCTTAGCAGGTGTCCCACGACTCTGGCATCGTTATCATCTTGGGGTCTCCCAGGCAATCCAGGCTTCAACTTCACAGCTTCACAAAACGGTCTCTCTCGGCCTCCATGAAGGACACTCCTGACACCTCTGACCTCAGCGGCTTTCCTTCACTGAGGAGGGAGATTCCACGACCCCTTTCTTGCATCTTTGACTCTGTTAGAAGCCAGGTGCTCCCCCAAGTCCTGCCTTTTGTGACTCAGGTCCAACAGCCACATCATCACCAGCCACTAAATACCACACATTTCCACTGTCACCATGTCATGTATTCTCACTATGTATAGGCACTATATCTTTTAAAAAGTCCCTACCATCATGGCTCACTCTCTTGCTCTCTGTCTGTCTGTCTGTCTGTCTGTCTCTCTATCTTGTCCTCACTCAGAGGCGACCTTTTGCACACACACACCCCCCTCCAAATAAATCTCTTGTGTGAGATCTGTTGTGTGGTGTGATTTCTGAGGCATTCCTTGGCCCAGATCCACCAGGGTACTCCTGTAGCAAAACTCTAACCTGAGTGCCTTGTGACTCAGTGGGATATCCTGATACCTGTACACTCCCCTCCCTCAAAGGGGTCAAAGACACACTGGGACCCTGTCCCTTATCTCTGGTCTACCTGCAACAGACTCACTTTCCTGCTCACCAATCACTGGACACCCACCCAACAACAGCAATTGGTAAGTTTTCCCTTTGGTCGGCATAAATTCTTCCTGAATCTGAGGAAGTGACTGTTGAGCGTCCAGCACTCCTCTGGTATTCTTGGAGGCAGAGGCACCCCCAGCCAGAAGCAAGTAGCTGAAGCTGCTAAGTTCTGCTGCTTGCTGGGGCTGGAACATGGCCCCCTCATTCAATTACATCTTCACCAGTTTGCTGTCTTCAGTGGCTTCCTCCACTGCCTAAGTTTAGCTATCCTGGAACTTGATCTATAGACCAGGCTGGTCTCGAACTCAGAGATCCACCAGCCTTTGCCTTCTGAGTGCTGGGATTAAAGGTGTGCACCATACTAAGTTCTTCTTTAATTCCTTTTCACAAGTTGGAAGCTTTGCTGGGTCTTTCTCTGAGATCACCACTCTTTATTCCACTTAATATCAGGCTTTTCTTGAATCTGTTTATACTTCCTGGTGCCCCCTTTTCTCCTCAAACTGTACATTTTGTATTTTTCCTTGCTCAGCTTGCTCCTTTTCATTACAGATCTGCATAAGACTGGCTACCAGCCACAAGCAACACAGCCAGTGCTGGCTGTCCGGAAACCTCCCCTGCCAAAGTGAATCCATAACTCTTCATTTTAGCCTCAGGCAGATGTCTTTGGACAAGGGAAGAAAGCAGCCACATTGTTCACCGAAATATCACAAGAACAGTCTCTAGGCCACAAACTAATGCTATTCTCTTTTGAAGCCTCTCAAGCTGGGCCCGCCCCCACAGTTCAACTCACCCTCAGCACCAGTGTCTTCCATGCTCCCACTAGTATGTTCCATTAACCTCCCTTAAAGTGTCCAATTCCTTCTCTAGTCCAAAATTCCAAAGTGTTTCGTATTCCTCCACACAAAGGCATAGTCAGGCCCATCATAGCAATACCTGACTCCGGGCACCGATTTCTGTCTTAGGTAGGGTTTTTATTGCTGTGAAGAGACACCATGACCACAGCAACTCTTTTAAAGGAAAGTATTTAGCTGGGAGTGGCTTGCAGTTCAGAGGTTTAGTCCGTTATTGTCGTGACGGGAAGCATGGCAGTGTGCAGGCAGACATGGTACGGGAGAGGTAGCCTAGAGTTCTACATCTGGATCCTCAGGCAGCAGGAAGAGAGGGTGACCCTGGGCCTGGCTTGAGCATTTGGAACTTCAAAGCCCACCCCGGTGACACACTTCCTCCAACAAGGCCACACCTCCTAACAGTGCCGCTCCCTATGAGCATACGGGGACATTCTCACTCAAACCACCACAGCAGGCATCCACATTCTGAACGAATTCCAGCAACTTATTTATTCTTTAGAAAATAATCATTTTGTTTGGTTTTGTTTTATTCTTGAGAATGTGGCCCAGCCACCTGAGGACAGAGGACACTACCACCGGAAGCTCGGGGCAACTGGCGCCCCAACCCTCTGAAGCGGACAGTGGGCTGTGATGTCATTCTGTTCCCACCACCACCCACATCCTGGTGGAGGTCAATGCCATGGGCACACTTACCTTCACTGAAGTTTTTATTTTGGGGGGAGATAAACAGAGATCAGCTAAAGATTGTGGTTAATTCCATCTGGTCAGGGTGGTGCTGAGTGCACAGTCTGAGCAGAACACTCACATTCTGCGCTCCTTGTCGGCAGCGTGGTGGCCAGTCTCTGAATGAAGTCACCGCAAGTGACACTGAACAGAGTCTCAGCCACAAATGTGTCCCTGTTCCCCTGTTTCTCATACCTGAGTGGAAGGGCCAGCCCCCATGCGCCCTACCCTGCTGCTGTTTGTGGGTGTTGGTGAGACCGGATGAGACGGAGGCTGCCAGTGATCCGGGGTCCAATCCTCACCCCCAATTCAAGACGAGCCCTGCTCAGGCTGGTTTCACTGCTCTTTCAAGGCCATCTTCATATGAGCATGTAAGGTGAGGCCTGCGTGTCAGGGATGTTGCCCTGAGCGGGTCTGGCTCCTGCCCCACCCTGCACCTTCCAACCCCCATCTGAGGAAAGCGGTCCCCTACTGGCTCGGCTGAGTGTCTTAACCAAGGATGGCTTCACTGGTCCCCAAACAGTCTAGCTGTGGACCCACACCAGAGTATCAAGGCCACGCTGGGATGGCTGGGGTTCTCTTCCTCCCCACCAGATGTGTTTGTACACATCTGAGTGCCAAGAAGCTATTCATTCCTCTGAAGCCCTGGAAATAAATGGAGGGTCAGACCAGGGACACTGTGCCCTGATTGGATGATGGTGAGAACACAAAGAGGGTGAAAATAAGACCCACCAGGGACGACCTGTCAAACCCGGTGTGGGGAGAACCCTACACACACACACACACACACACACACACACACACACACACACACACACACACACACGTAAATTGCTAAAAACTCTTAATCTGGTCTGCCAATGCTTGACTTGCTTAAATGTTTAGCGAGGGTTTTTGTTGGTTTTGCCTCCACCCTCCCCACCCCCTACCCCCAGCAGCTCCTGCTATACTAATGGCCATCAGCAATTCATCCATCTGCTTTGGGGGCATGAACCTTCCTAGCTAAAAAAAAAACAAAAACAAAAACGATCAGACGTCTCTGTGTCCAGGACCCCACATACCCTTAAACCAATGAGAGGCCCTTCCTTCCCCAGGTGTCTTCTCACAGGCCTAGGCTGGGTTCTCACCCTGTTTGCAATGTCTGCTGCTGCATGGCTTGTTTGGATGATTAAAGGGGGGTTAACCGCTTCAGAGCAGCTTAGGGATTGCTGACTCATGGCAGGACTTGGAGGAATTCACTCAGCCCTGCCCCTGTTGGTTGACTTTAGATATGCTTTAGAAAACCAGGCTCTTTGCAGTCCAGCACTTAGGGGAGTCGCAAGAGCAGGACTGGGAAGCCAGAGAGGACAGGGGTCCTAAGCTTCATACTCCGCAGTCTCTGAGCAAACGGTTGCAGACGGTTCCCAATGGCTGAGCTTGAGGCCGCCAGGCGGCCGCGCTCTGGCTTGTAGGCTTGAAATATTTCTTCCTCTTCTTCTGAGGTAGAGTCACATCCTACAGTTTAATCTCCTGGGAAGAATAGTATAGGTTAGGAAGGATGGCTGTCTCCTGAGAACCACTGTACTGGAATCAGACGTCTCCTCACGTATAGGGTCCCCACATCAGGGCCACATCTGTCCTATTACTAGTGAGGCCACACCGGGCTGGTGAGGTGAGTGAAGTGTGACCTCCACAGATGCTTTGGCGATGAGATATGCTACTTGCTGTGGGTTTCCTGGGGCACGGCCAGACGCCTAAGCCATCCCTCCGTGACTTTGGATGTAGAGACAACACACAATATTTATTTCTAAAATTCATCAGCTGCTTCCAAAAAGAAAGAAATTCCCCATGTGGAATAGGACCCCTGGGCTCACATGAACTTCAAATATTGAACTAGGCCGGCCTCTCATTCCTGTGAACGAAGAGCAGCAACTGTATTTCTTTTCTTTTCTGTTAAAATAAATAGTTACAGAAATCTCAGCTGATCTTGTTTCCTTTCAAAGAGAAAAACAACATTACAGGCAAACCGTGGGGCCAACTCTAAAGTCATTTAAAAAAAAAGAACCTCACTTATTTCCTGACACACCCTGAACCCTGACCCGGGCGCTCTCGATCTCTATCCTCATTAACTCCTGGCCTGGCTCCACAGCTTCCCCGGGGTGTGTTGCCTGGGTGGCCCCTGCCCAGTTCTCACCTCCCTGCTGTGAGCACACCAAGGCATGCTGTCTCCAGCGGCTCCTGCCAGGTTCCAGCCCCAGTATTTGGTAAATATGAACATAGACCTTGTATCCTAAGACAGTTCCAAAAGACCAAAACTGAACAACGTACTTAAGCATGTCCCAGTCTGGGCTGGGAGTGAGCCCTTAGAAATAACAACGATTCCTACAATAACAAACAGCTCACTCACGTCCATATTGAGTTTCCTGCTTCAAAAGTCTGTAGGATGGGTGGGGCCCTGAGGCTTCTAAAGGCATGTGCAGAGTAGAGCGGCCAGAGCTGTCCTCCTGGAGGCCTGAACCCCAAGTCAGGGGCAGTTATACCATCTGGGTTGCACTGTGAAGGGGGCTGAGCCGCTATGGAGGGACAATCCCAAGAGAGTTTGAGTCACCTGAGGCTAAGCATGGAGGCGGGGCTCATCCACGAGATACCAAGCTATGAGGGGTTGAGCCATGGGGTTCTAGGTCATAGGGCTAAGCCATGCAAGGGATGAGCAAGAGTGAGCTAAGCCATGCAGGGGTGAGCAAGAGGGAGCTGAGCCAGGCAGAGGTGAGCAAGAGTGAGCTAAGCCATGCAAGGGATGAGCAAGAGGGAGCTAAGCCATGCAGAGGTGAGCAAGAGGGAGCTGAGCCATGCAGGGGTGAGCAAGAGTGAGCTGAGCCATGCAGGGGTGAGCAAGAGGAAGCTGAGCCATGCAGGGGTGAGCAAGAGGGAGCTGAGCCATGCAGGGGTGAGCAAGAGGGAGCTGAGCCATGCAGGGGTGAGCAAGAGGGAGCTGAGCCATGCAGGGGTGAGCAAGAGGGAGCTGAGCCATGCAGGGGTGAGCAAGAGGGAGCTGAGCCATGCAGGGGTGAGCAAGAGGGAGCTGAGCCATGCAGGGGTGAGCAAGAGGGAGCTGAGCCATGCAGGGGTGAGCGAGAGGGAGCTGAGCCATGCAGGGGTGAGCAAGAAGGAGCTGAGCCATGCAGGGGTGAGCAAGGGGGAGCTGAGCCATGCAGGGGTGAGCAAGAGTGAGCTGAGCCATGCAGTGAGAGCAAGAGTGAGCTGAGCCATGCAGGGGTGAGCAAGAGGGAGCTGAGCCATGCAGGGGTGAGCAAGAGGGAGCTGAGCCATGCAGGGGTGAGCAAGAGGGAGCTGAGCCATGCAGGGGTGAGCAAGAGGGAGCTGAGCCATGCAGGGGTGAGCAAGGGGGAGCTGAGCCATGCAGGGGTGAGCAAGGGGGAACTGAGCCATGCAGGGGTGAGCAAGAAAGAGCTGAGCCATGCAGGGGTGAGCAAGAGGGAGCTGAGCCATGCAGGGGTGAGCAAGAAAGAGCTGAGCCATGCAGGGGTGAACAAGAGGGAGCTGAGCCATGCAGGGGTGAGCGAGAGGGAGCTGAGCCATGCAGGGGTGAGCAAGAGGGAGCTGAGCCATGCAGGGGTGAGCAAGAGGGAGCTGAGCCATGCAGGGGTGAGCAAGAGGGAGCTGAGCCATGCAGGGGTGAGCAAGAGGGAGCTGAGCCAGGCAGGGGTGAGCAAGAGTGAGCTGAGCCAGGCAGGGCCTCTGACCCTAGGGAGACTCCGGCTTTGCTTGGACTCCTCTTAGGTGGTGGTGTGGTCCATCCACAAAGCTCCAGCACATGCGTAGCAGACCTGGCTCCTGGAGGCCCAGTGTCTGAAGATACACACCTCACAGGTTCTCTCAGGTGTTTGTCCTTGTGAGGGACGATGAGTGCCAGTCTCTACAAGTGGCCGCAGGCCAACTCTCACAGCAAGCTTGTCATTTTTTGGTCAGAGAAGGCTCACTAGGGACGTGGATGTAGCTGTGCGAGGAACCCTCCGACTCTGTGTTTCCTTAGCCACTTGGTTTTCCAAGCCTGGATATTAAAGAAGAGCAAGAACCAAAATGAACCAAAAGCCGTCTTTCCTCGGACCCCGACACCCCAGATCTCACGTCAGATTGTCTCTGCAAGGGCCAGGGCACCCCTGACCTCCCTTCTTCCACACCACTTTCATGGAACCTGCATATTTCCCAGGGTCCCATGTTCTAAAGTTACAACAAAAATGCCCACCCTTGACAGGGGGGCCTTAAAGACATGCATACAATCGCATATACTTCATCTTTAAAGACACACAGTGGCAACCACGAAGATGTTTTAAAATTCTCTTTTGTTTGCAGAATTCTCAAACTTTGACAATATTCCCTCATAATTTCTCCTTTGAGTTGCACAGCAGCCAGGCCCCATGGCTTCAGTAACTAGTTCCCTTCTCAGCCCTCCTGTTCACAGAACGATGCCGGTCTTCAGAAGCGCTCAGCAGTGCTGTGCCCACAGCTCCCTGCATCTCCCGTGAGGAGAGCATTCATGAGACACCCGGGTTTGCAGGTTTCTCTTATCCAAATGCTTGCTTTCATAGAGAACGTTGAACAACCTCTACAAGCCCGTCATTTCAGACGGATGAGACTCACACTTAAAGGCGCAGAGGACTGTTGGAAAGAGTGACTCCGTGGAGGGGTGGCGTGGGACAAGGGACTCAACCACAAACGTACCTGGCCCTGGGCTGTGCAATACAGCCACAGGCATGTTGTTGACTGAGCCTTTGGTTTCTCGTCTATAAATTCCAAGTCACACTATCAAGAACTATATGACACAGTATTTATAAATGCTGAAAGTAGATTTAAATGTCGTATAAGCTTAGGTAACAGGCAGTTGGTACCCAGTTACTGTACGTGATTTGCTCAGTATGTGCAACTCACAGGTGTCCAGACAGGCCTGGGCCTCTGCCTGCTACGCCCTTCCTGGGACCACTGTCCCTGCTCTGGAGACAACTCAGGTGGACCCAGGAGTCCCCCACCGACTCTTTTGTGGAGGCCGGCCCTCCCACGGCTAAGTCACAGCCTCTCTCGGGCCAGAGCCACTAATGCCCAGTGCAGGACACTCACCTCAGTCTTCACTGGACTCACCAGCCAGAGTCTCCTCCTCTCCCGTATCTGTCCAGAGCCTGAGCTTCGCGGCACAGTGTGCTGTGTAGGGTGCGTGTACGAATACGCACCTTTCTCTTGTGTCAGCATAATATCAGTTTGTGGAGAATTTTACAAAGAATGTAAACATTTTAATGCCACGCTACATCCCTGGCTGTGCTCTCACTTTTCATACGGTTCCTCGCACTCACATTGAAGCCCGAAAGTCCCACAAAAATGTCCATAAGAAGAAAGAGCTGCTTGGTGGTCCTAGGGAAGGACGTAGGCTTGAGGTCTACCCTTAGTGCCTCTGCCCTGGGAAAGAATGGCATCTCCGTCGGCTGGGCTCAAGCTTCGAAAAGCTCTCTTGTGATCTTGTTGCTGCCAAGGAAAGTGGTGGTCCAGGGCAGGCATGATGGCACACTCCTTTAATCTCAGCACTCAAGAAGCAGAGGCAGGCAGGTCTCTGTGAGTTCAAGGCCAGCCTGGTCTACAGAGTGTGTTCCAGGACAGTCACAGCTTCATAGTGAGACCCTGTCTTGGGGGAGAAAAAGAAAAAAGGAAGGACAGAAGGGGGAAAATTGGTGGCCCAGAATCCCTGGGAACTGGTAATTAGGAGTGGAGGGACTCATGAGACTCCCAAGACGGCTCCTTCATCCCACACTTCATCCCACAGCTGAGATGACATCCCTTCTGTCCCATGGGAATTGTGGGGTGAGGTGGGAATCAGCACTCAGGTCACACCCAGCACTTCATTGCAGTATCTCATCATCCCTGATACCTGCACCCCCGCTAAGGCCATGGGAGCCAAGTGAGGTATGTCTCTCTGGCGCTGTTTTAATCATTCCAGGAGTGGTTTTTAATACCTTACAAGGCATTCTCTCTGAACCACAAAGAGAACTGAGTAGCATGTCTGCTTTTAAGGAACTAGTAATTTTAACAGTCTGAGCAATGGAATAGACTTTAAGAGCAACTTATGAAGGCACATCCTTAATTCTACAGAGCGGGGGAAACAAAAAATTAAAATATGCGCCTTTGAAGCTGAGGATTACCGGGTCCTTGCCGGTAGATGCTGCCCACCGCTGTGAACACAGTCCCCAGGGTAGCAGCTCCTGAGTGAGATCACGGAGCAAGGAGGCAGCTGTTCTTCTCCCTAGCAGCTCCCTTTTGCCCTCGGCCTACCCTTTAACCACCAATACAGGTGAGGAAGGAACTGTGACCAGAAGTGATCACCATAAGCTGTAATGACCGACACAAGGCAGGACTATCCCATTGAAGAAAAGCTGGTCTGGGGCCTGTACCACTGTCCTCCTGCCCACGAGGTATCATGATGCAGACAGCTGGGTCCTGGTGGGCCCAGGGTTTAGAACTAAAGCCAAATGGAAATATGTGAATTTCAGTACAATGCCCCTCCACCCGGATTTCAGCATTTCATATTTTCTGATAATGTCTTTACATATTAACATATGTGAAGTCTACAACACATCCCCACCCATGCAAAGTGGAATGGGTTCAAGCAAGTGGACTTGAGGGTCCCACACCTCACTGTCTGCGTCAGGGCTGGTATGTGGGGGCCCAGACAGAAGCAGATCAAATGGCCTCTAAGCTCTTGCCCAGCAACCCTGAGCCTCTTCAACACTAAATCACCGCCCCAAACTTGAAAGGGGAAGTCCAGAGACTCAGGCTCTGTGCTCCGGCTCCTCAGCAGTGTCTGACAACCTTCCCGAGGACCACCTAGTCTCCGGAGGGAGCAGTCATGTGTCATCCAGCCTATACTCTGTTTCCCTCAGAGGCAGGGCCCTGCAGCCTGTGGCCCTGGGCTGCTTGGCATCAGTAGCTCTCACTTTGTGTGTGTGGTCTCTGCTGTGTGTTCTTCCTTCTCTGCTCCCACACCACAGGGTCCTGGTGCATGCATTCCGCTCTCCCCAGTCAACTGCATCCCATTTCCCAAGTTCACGCTAAGCAGCAGCCACGCAGTATCTTCTCATTGTCTACTATCCACCGAAGTTCTTGAAATAAGGAAGCCCAGAGATGGGCAGGACCCAGTACTCAGCACTCAGGACCCAGTACTGTACTGGGTATCCTAGTATGCCCTGGCCAGGACTAGTCTAAATATAAAATGATGCCTGGAGGTTGCCCAGCAAACCCATCCAACCCCTCCACCTTGTCAAGGGCAGCTGCAGAAGTTTGAGCTCTGAGAAAATATTTTTCGCATGACTTACTTTGAAATTAAATATTTAATGCTAAAATATCCACCCTGCGGCCAGCAATTAAGTGGTTCTGAAGAGAGGCTCCAGCTACCTTTAACTTAGAGCTTTGTACTCACTACAGGGTCACCTTCAACGTGTCGCTGTGGAGTGTGCTGTCACCCACTCCACCTCACAGACCCCATGGTGGGAGAGGCAGCGTGGCTCACAGGGACCGGATGTTGCTGAGAACACTGAGCTCTGAACACAAGGCTCACACTACTCCCCATGGCCCTCCAAACACCCATCCCGTGAGGACCACGCACACCTCCACTGCTCCCCAAGAGGCCCACCATGGGCACCTACCCGCAATCTGTGTGAATAGCTAAGAAACACAGATGCCACACTAGCCAGTGTGTCCCAAGCAAGAGTGAAACACCAGACTGCTGAATGGGACCCGGGCCCCACCCCTCCTGGTGGAGTCCCATAGGGCCAGCTCCCACATGATTTTTACAATCCACCACACGGCATCAATGCCCCTTGCTCCCATGCTGAGAGGATGAAGGCGCAGTGAATTCTACTTATGGAAAGGCCCAGCCTGTGGCTGTTGTCCCATTATGTCAGATGTGGGTTTTTGTCACCATTTTCTTTGGAGTTCACACCAGATTAAGGAAATTGTTTCATTACTAAAGCCATTGCTGAAAGTGACAAGAGTCACCAGGAACAGAGCAATGTGAGCAGGGACCAGGCAGGTCACCCTGTCCCTGATGTATGGCTTCAGGCATTTTGGTTTCTGCTTGTTTCAGGGAAGTTCTTGACCAGGGTAAGAAGTTAAAATGCATTCACTGAATGTGTTCATCGGCACACACTAGGAATGATGTGTTGCAGGGCAGAGAGGTTTGATAGACAAGTCCAAAGCAGCTAAATGCAGTTCAGTTCATGCAGAAGACTACACGGGCCGAGACACAG